>NW_008335784.1:347273-348488 GCF_000622305.1 Nannospalax galili | reverse complement strand
TCTTGCCTAGACATATATTTCTTGATCTGGTATGTATAATTTGTCAGTAAGCTGTTGGGCTAATATGATTCCCTCTGGTTTTTAAAACTAGCAAGGCATTATTTATCTCTCACATTGTCTCACCCCTCCATCATGGTTTCCCCAATTAAGGTGCCCCCATTTCCCCCTTTCTCCCTTAATAATACCCTTCTCCTATGGTCCTACCTCTCTTGGGCTCCTTTTTCCCTTTATCCCCTAGGTTCTTTGTATACCCTTCCCTCTCCCTCCCTTAAACTAACTCAATTTTTATCCATATCTCCATTATTAACGCCTGTTCCTACTGTTCTTCTCTTTCAGGTTCTTTCTTTTCCTTTACCTCCCAGGTTCCTTTCTATTAACCTGGTCCCTGCAGTTATGTCTGGATACATGCTCACTTATCAGGGTTTGGTTCTAGGATCCACATATGAGGGAGAACATATGTCGACTTTTTTTTCTGAGTCTATGTTACTTCACTTAGTATAATAGTTTCTAGCTCCATCCATTTACCTGAAAGATGATTTCATCTTTCTTTACTGCTGAGTAAAAGTCCACCATAGAAATGAATCACATTTTCATTATCCACTCCTCAATTGAGGGACACTAAAGTTGTTTCCATCTCCTAGGCAGCATCAAACATGGATATACATGGATATATAGGATGCGTTCTTTGGGTATATGCCAAAGGAGTGCTATAACTGGGTCAAATGGTAGGTTCATTTGTTGTTTTTTAAGAGTTTGCCACACTGCTTTCCTTAGAGGTTGAACAAGTTTGTAGCCCCACCAGGAGTGGATGAGTGTTCCCCTTTCCCCACATCTTCTCCAACATTTGGTATCATTTGTTCTCTTGATCTTAGCCAGTCGGACTGGGATAAGATGAAATATTAAAGTGGTTTTAATTTGCATTTCCCTAATTATTAGTGATGTTGAACATCTTTTCAGATGTTTCACAGCCATCTTTACTTCTTTTGTGAATTCTCTGTTCAGCTCCTTAGTCCATCTTTTAATTGGGTTGCTTCATGTCTTGGTTCTGTTTTTTGAGTTCGTTATAAATTCTCGTTATTAAACCTCTGTTGGATGTGTCACTGGTGAAGATTTTCTCCCATTCTGTGGGTTTTCTGTTTGCTTCCTTGGTTGTCTCCTTTGATGTACAGAAGCTTTTTAGTTTAATGATGTCCCATTTGTTAATTCTTACCCTTG
>NW_008335784.1:344736-346865 GCF_000622305.1 Nannospalax galili | reverse complement strand
CTATGGGTCTATTTTTGTGCCAGTACCATGTTGTTTTTATGATTATAGCTCTGTAATACAGCTTAAAATCTGATATAGTCATTCCCCTGGCATTGCTCTTAGTGCTCAGGGTTGTTTTGTCTATCCGAGGTCTTTCATGCTTTCATAAAAATCTTAGGATTTTTTTTCCAATTTTGTGAAAAATGTCATGGGGATTTAGATTGGCAATGCATTCAATCTATAATTGGCTTTCAGTCGGGTGGTCGTTTTCACAATATTAATTCTTTGAATCCATGAGTATGGGAGGCCCTTCCATCTTCTGATGTCTTCCTCAATCTCTTTCTTTAAAGATGTAAAATTTTCCAAAAAAAAAAAAGATTTAAAATTTTCATTGTAGAGGTCTTTAGTGTCTTTGGTCACATTTATTCTGAGATATTTAATTTTTTTTGCAGCTATTGTGAAGGGGTATATTTCCATGTACTCTTTCTCTGATTGCTTCTTATTGATGTATAGAAAGGATACAGACTTTTGTAGGTTAATTTTGTATCCTGCCACTTTACTCAATGTGTTAATAATTTCCAGGATTTTTCTAGTGGAATATTTGGCGTCTCTTAGATATAATATAGGGCAGTTTGACCTCTTCTTTTCCAATTACTATTCCTTTAATTTCCTTCTCTTGTCTTATTGCTCTTGCAAGAGTTTCAAAGTACTGTGTTGAAAAGGAGTGGAGATAGTAGACATCCTTGTCTGGTTCAAAATTTTAATGCAGATGCTTCCAGTTTTTCTCCATTTAGAATGATGCTGGCTATGGGTTTGTTATATATGGCTTTAATTATGTTGAGGTATGTTTCATCCAGTCCAATTCCTTCTAGGGCTTTCAACATAAATGCATGTTGAATTTTGTCAAAGGCCTTCTCTGCATCTATTGAGATGACATGTGGTTCTTGTCTTTGTGCCCATTTATATGATTTATGATGTTTATTGACTTATGTATATTGAATCATCCCTGCATCTCTGGGATAAAGCCAACTTGATCATGGTGGATGATCTTTATGATGTGTGTCTGTATGCAGTTTGCAAGTATCTTGTTGAGAATATTTGCATCTATGTTCATTAAGGATATGGGTCTACAGTTTTCTTTTTGGGTTGTATCTTTACCTGGCTTTGGCATTAGAGTGATGCTGTCCTCATAGAAGGAATTTGCAAGTACTCCCTCCATTTATATCTTTTCGAATAAATGAAGTAGTATTGGATGTAGATCTTCTTTAAATGTCTGGTAGAATTCTGCTGTAAATCCATCTGGTCCTGGGCTTTTTTTAGTCGGGAGGTTTTGTATTACTGTTTTGATTTCTTTTTGTGATATGGGTCTGTTTAAGCTGTTAATCTCTTCTTGGTTTAGTTTTGGTGGTTCCCATGCCTTTAGATATGCATCCATTTCTTTTAGGTTTTCGAATTTGGTAGCATATAGGTTTTTAAAGTATTCCCTTATAATGTTCTGTATCTTTCTGGTGTCTGTTGTGATGTTTCCCCTTTCATCTCTGATTTTGTTGATTTGGAGGTGCTCTTTCTTTCTTTTGGTTAACTGGGCTAGTGGTCTGTCAATCTTGTTTATTGTTGATTCTTTGTATTGTTTTATTTGTTTCGATTTTATTAATATCTGCCCTGATTTTTGTTATTTCTTCTTGTCTGCTGGGTTTGGGTTTCATTTGCTGTTGCTTTTCAAGTGTCTTGAGTTGCAATCCTAAGTCATTTATTTGTTTTCTTTCTGATTTTTTAATGTAGGAACTTGGAGCTATAAACTTCCCTCTAAGGTATCTTTCAGCATGTCCCAGAGGTTTTGTTGTGTTGTATTGTCCTTTTCATTTAAATTTCTCTTTTGACCCATTCATCATTCAGGAGTGTGTTGTTTAATCTCCATGTGTTTGTGTGGTGATTTTGGCTTCTTCCGGTGTTGATTGTAAGCTTTATTGCACTGTGGTCTGATAGAACATGCATTGTGGTCTGATAGAATGCATGGAATTATTTCAACCTTTTTGTATTTCTTGAGATTTGTTTTGTGCTCCAGTATATGGTTGATGTTGGAGAAGGTTCCATGGGGTGCTGAGTAGAAAGTATATCCTTTGTGCTTTGGCAGAATACTCAGTAGATGT
>NW_008335784.1:316406-344276 GCF_000622305.1 Nannospalax galili | reverse complement strand
TGGAGAGTTTCTTTTCTGGTCCTGTCTGTTTGGTGTTCTATATGCTTCTTTTATTTGTATGGACATGTTTTTCTTTAATTTTGGGAAATTATCTTCTACAATCCTGTTGAAGATCTGGTCCATATCATTATCCTGAGATTCTTCTCCTTCCTGTATGCCTATGATTCATAAGTCTGGACTTTTTATGGTGTTACACAATTCCTGCATATTTCATTCTTGTGTTTTCTTAAATCTTTCATAATCTTTCTTGAATGATCTCATTTATCCACTTTATCTTCCAGCCTCGATATTCTGTTTTCCATTTCATTTGTCCTATTGGTGAGGCTTTCTCCTGTTGTTTCTAATTGGCTTACTGAGTGTTTCACTTCCTTCTTCATTTCAGCCTGAGTATTCTTCAATATTTCTAGCTCTTTTCTGAATTCATTCAGAGGTCCATGTCCTATGTTATCTCTAGGGGGTTCTCCTTGTACTCCTCTAAAGGACCATTGGTACTTGGTGGGGATATATTATTTTTGCTTTTCATGTTATTATTTTTTCTTTGTGACTTTGATATGTGAATTTCTTTTGCATTTTCTGATTCTTGTGTGAGATTCAAGCCTTCCTTTGTTGAGTTTAGGTCTGCTTCATTTTGTAAACTTTATGTGCCTTTGTGGTTTACTTGTTGAGTGTGAAAAGCTAGTTGGTCTAGGCTTCATTTTCTCTCTTTTGATTTTATATTGGAGTGGCCTAATTGCTTTCATTTTCAGGAATTCCCACAGAGACCTAGGTCAGATGAAGATCAGATGCTCTCAGGCTTTCTCCTAAGTTCTGGATCCCTCTAAGAAAGATGCTGACCTCAGGAATTTGGGGGCTGGGCTGGCCTGGGAGCAGGGCCCAGGAAAGATGCTGGTTCCAGGAAGCTGGTGGCTGTGCCCCCCAGGGATTCAAAGGGAGATGGAGGGCAGGAAGAGGCCCAAAGGGCTCTTGGGGTCTGCTGGGAGGAACTGGGTTGGTCTGGATGCAAAGGATCAGGAAGCAATGTGGACTCTGGCCTAAGAGGTCAGACCAAGGGTCTGGGGTGCCAAGACAAAAAATGAACCAGTACCCAGGCCAGGAGGATAGATGGGGTGTAGGAGCTGGGAGGGCGAATGAGGCTGGTATAGTCAAGGCATGGTGGGTACCGCGAGACTTACCCAGGAAGATGCTGGCACCAGGAAGCTGGCAGCTGTGCAGCCCAGGGACACAAAAACCATTAATTTTTTTTATTATATATATATATGAGTGTATTACTTTCATGTATGTAAGTGCATCCATGTCATACAATGCCTACAGAGGTTAGAAGAGGGTGTTGGATCCCCATGAACTGGAGGTACAGACAGTTGCTAGCCTCTATGTGGGTGCTGGGAATCAAACCTGGGATCTCTGCAAGAGTATCCAGTGCTTTTAACTGCTGAGTCATTTCTCCAGCCCCTGAATAGCATTCTTTATACAAATTGAATCCTTTTGAACTTATCTGAGGCTATGTTAAACCATCATAAATGTTCAATTTACACATGAGCACACTATTGTTTTCAGGGAAATCATCCTGAAAATGTCAATTATGGTGACTTGATTGACAGAATTATTTCAACACTCTGTGTCCTTATAGATTTTCTATTTTTGTACCCATTATTGTTTGTACCCATTATTGAGGAAGAAATATAAAAACTTCCAATTATAATTCTGAACTTCTTTATGACTTATTGCACTTTGTACAGTTTATATAAAGTTCTCTTACATTTATCACATAAACATTCAGGATATTTAAGTCCTGTTGATGAACTGACACATTTATCTATCCAAAATGACCGTTTCTATCTCTCTCTTTGTATTTGTCTTTGTAAATAGCATACAGTCAGGCCTTGCTTTTTAATATACTCTAAAAATCTTGGTATTTAATGATATTCAAACCATTTCTATTTCATAAGATTATTGATTTGGTTTGGTGTAAACCTGTCACCTTTATCTTATCTGTCTTTTCTTTCTTTCTTTTTTGTTTTATAAGTGGCAGCTGTTTTGTTATTGTGATTATTTTATGATCTGCCTGTCCATCCTTTACCTGTCACATTCTAGCTTCAAGTGATAACATATGACTTCACATGAAGAGTAAAAGGCTTTACAATAACACACTCTTTGTTCCACTCCTCCCTGTTGCTATTGTCATATATGTCCCTGCATGATATCATTATATACTATTGTGAACATGTATAAATACAAAACCATCACATATCAATTTAATAATAGGAAACCCACAATATCTGGTTGTTTTTATTTAAAATGTCAGATATTTAAAGATATTTATTATCTTTAATGTTAAACATTTAAAGATACTTGAATAAATAAGAAACTCTGCATGCACATACACACATCTGTACCCAGCTATCTGTAATACTTAGGTATTCCCTCTTGAATTACCATTTCTAATGCTCTTCATTCCTTTATGTGGATTTACATTTCTATCTGGCATTATTTTCCTTCTGCTTGACAGACTTGCTTTAACATTTTCTCTCTTTATATTTTAATAGTGTAAGAATATTATGAATTCTTTTGACTTTTGTAAGTTTGAAGAGATTTGATTTTGCTTTGCTTTTACAAAAATCTTGCTGAGTATAGATAATCATTTTTCCTGCTGTTAGTTGACTAAGGACATCGATCGCATCACTGTCTTCTCACTTGTTTCCCATGAGGTCTCCCACCTGGATCTTTGTTCCTCTCTATGTAGTAAGTCTTTGGTCTGTTTTTTAAAGATTTTTCTCTTTGTAACTGGGCAAATTTGAGATTTGCCTTACTTTATTTTTTTTCTTATTTATTTTGCTTGTGACTCATTGAACACTTGCTTGTGGACTTACAGATTTAGAAGATATTCAGCTATTTACTTTCTGTGTTTGTTTCTTCATGTTCATCAATGACTCTACATGTATATCAGGTCAGTTGAAGCAGCTCCACTGTTCTTGATATTATGTTCATTTAAATCAATCCACTTTGCTTCTTTTTTGTTTAATTTCCAGGTGTTTCTACTGATACATCGTCATAGTGGATAGTTTCTTCTGGAATAGTATTTCTTTACTCTCACCTAGTATATTCTCCATCCCTCACAGAGGAGTATCTTTTCTAGTGCTCAACATAGGTCTTTGAAAAGATGAGTGTTTTAATGGATTATAACTGTTAACTCTAAGATCTGTTAATTCTGGGTCAGTTTCGATTGATTTTTCACTTCATATGAATGTTATTGATTCTTTTCATGTACAATGATTTTTGTTGGATTTAGGTTTTTGGATACCAGATATTTTATGTCCCTATGAGTATTTATGAATATTGCTCTGGAGTGCATTGCAATCACTTAAAAGCCATTTTATTCTTTCAGCTCCTGCTTTTTAGGACTTCTTATTCTGCACAAACTTTTGTCAGTGTTCTTGGTTGCCCACAAGACCTAAATGGTAAGACCTTATTGCTAAAGATGCCACAAACTGTGGTTATAGGATATGGAGAAACCAAGAGGGAGCTGAGTTGAAAACTCCTTCCCTGCTGACTGGCATTCATAGTGCCTCAAAGTGCTGTACAGACTGCAGGGAGAGAAAATTCATCAGTTGTTCCACTCAGCTGTAGGCCATGTATGCTATAATACCAGCCCACCAGATGTGATATGCCCACTGGTACAATGCTAGCACAACTATGTAGGAAATAATCTACCACATTGTGACTGGATGGGAAGCCAACTTTATAAGAGGAAATGCACATCTGGTACTATAACACTGGGGAGAGAGAACACTGGCTCAAGAAGGGAACATACTATCATTGTTCCCCTAAAATGGACATACTGACAAACTCTCCTTTAAATATTTCTGTTCATGCCCATAGATCAGTGCTGCTCACAGCCTGGCATAGAGAAGCCCCCTTTTGCAGAGGGCACCAGTTAATGCAGAGAGTCATATATGGTGGAAGTATTGAAAATAAGTAATTATTGAGTGCTCAGATCTAGATGCGATAGCTATATCACACACCCCCCCCCGCGAAGGCCCAAGTAACATCTGAGAAGAGGGGCACAAATAATTTAAGAGCCAGAAGATGGGAAGGAGTGCAGTGAAATGCTGACATCCATATTTGACATAACACTGCCTTGCATCCTGATAACAGAGCATCTATGGATACCTGCACAAGATTGAGCTCTTCAGAATTCTATCAAGGTTAGAGGAGCTACCCTTGAGGCCCTACTCTAGCAAAAATCTATCGGCTATTAACAGTTTCTATGGGACAGCATGCCATTTTCTTTAATTGTATAACTACCAAAGTTTTCGTTGTGAAGAAGAGGTTCAGGGGAAAAAAGAGAGTGAAATAGAGGAGAATAGGGGATGAGTGTCAGCTCAATACTGTATGTGTGTGTGTGTGTGTGTGTGTGTGTGTGTAACTGTAAAAACAAAGATTATGAAAAAATTTCTTATTCTGACCAAGGCAGTGGTTTGAGCAATGATCAACCTAATGCCAAAGATTTGCTCATACTGAAACTGCACCAGCAAAACTTTCTTTGTACTTTACTCAGTGCCCCAGGTTGTAAGGGCTGGCTGGCGAAGACACTCTCCCAGCCTTATCTCTGCATAGAGTCCTGCTCTTTTTCATCCTGTAGACCATTCCTTCTTAAACATTGGATGTGATCCTGACCTGCACACTCTCTATTGAAAACTTGGCATGGCCCCGTCAAGGAGAACCCTGCAGACCTCCAGGTGTCCCTCTTCATTCCTTCTCTGCTGTACTCATTGCTGTCCTGGTGTACCTGGGCACGAAGCTTATTCTGAGTGGATCCTGGTACCCAGCAGGGTCCCCCAGGTTCCTCCCTCCCTTTGCCACACCCTGTGAGCTCTCCCTGTGAGCTCTCTCAAGGTTGTAAGCTGTTATCATCATTGCATAGCTCTCTTCCTTTGTTCTCAATCTCAGGATCACTGGTTCTTGTTGCCTGATGTTTCAAGTCTTGAAATCCACTGTTCTTTACATTGTATCATTTTTTTCAGGTAGAAAGATAATACCATTGCCCTTTACTCAATGTTAGCTGGAAACATAAAGCTGAAGCTAATATTTGAAGTATCAAACTAAAATGATCATAGTTAGCTAGTGGCGTCAGTGTTGAAGAGGATAGTCTCGAGAAAATGAAGACATGAGGAAATGAAGCTTTGCAGCCTGTATGGTTTCATGAGCTGCTCTGGGAAACAGTCCAATGGACAGCTCTGTGGGCCTTGTGGCCTTGGCCCTTGATTTCGAAACTGCAGTCTTCCCCAGACCATGACTGACAATGACTCCTTGTTGAGGCCAAATCTTCCACTCCTTCTTCCTGACTCTCTTTCTCTGGCAGCCTTAGTTTGCAAAGATCTGCCTTGTTCTTCTCTTCGGTCTGGTTTCTGCACTCTCTGTAGTCTGTGTCTAGTTCCTGTGTTTGTTTATCTCTGTGAAGACTGCACACAGGAAGTGCTGCCTGGTTGACTGAAAGGACAAAGCAAAGTTGTTTTGATTTTATGTTAAGTGAAAGTTCATTTCTTTTCCACACGTGGAGTTAAGAATCAACACTATTAATTGAAACCCCGAGTGCGTTTCCACCTTCAAAGATTCTTAGCCCCAAACAAATTAAATCAAACAGGCAAATCAACAGCAAAACAGAAACAAAACGTTTAGAGTTTATTTTAAAATCAGTTAGTCTCCAGTCAGTGAACCAAGTAGTGTTGCATGCATAATTCCTTTCAGTAAAGATAGTCAGAAGTGGGTTCCTGATTTGCAATGTTGTCTCAGGTTGCCATCTAGTATTAAAAGGCTATTTATTACAAGCTTCAACCTATTAACGTCTCTGAATCATAAATTTGGTAATAGATTTTTAAAAATATTTTATTTATTATTCTTTATGTGTATGAGTGTATTGCCTGCAGGTATTTAAGTGCAGCTGTGTCGTGTAATGCTCTTGGAGGTCAGAAGAGGGCATCAGATCCCCTGGGACTGGAGTTACAGATGGTTGTTAGCAGCCATGTGGGTGCTTGGAATCAAACCTAGGTCCTCTGCAAAAGCAGTCAGTGCTCTTAACCACTGAGTCATCTCTCTAGCCCCCCTGGTAATAGATTGTTATTGCAATTTAGTTTATTGAGAGGAAGAGCTCTGCTTCTCCACCAAAGAATATATAAATGCTTGGGACTGATTTATTCATCCAAATCCTATTTATTGATGATTATTATTTTTCAGGCAAGGGAGTTGAAATAACAAACAAAACAGTAAACAGCATCTCCTTTTGTAGCTAGTCTATAACTGAAGAACATAATAAATAACCAGTGAATAAAATATATAGATGGTCATGTGAGAGATGAAGTTTGGCAAAGCAGGAAGGAGAGTAGGTAGTACCAAGGTGGCTGCAAATTTTCAGAGGGTGTTTTAGAAAAATCCAATGAACAGGCAGCAGATGAACAGAAGACTGAAGGTGGCTAGTGAACAAGTCATACAGATATCTGGGTAAGAGCAACAGCAAGTGCAAATTTCTATGTGTGTGGAATGTGTGAGCCACAGCAAGAGATGTTCTAGACACAGTGAAGTCTGGGTGTTAAAAGTGTACAAACTGGAGACCTTATACCTTATCCTCTCACTCTCAGATTTGATGCGTAAAGCCCAACAACATGTAGGTATCCATGAATTCTTTATTTTAGTGTTTTGTTATTCCAAAAAAATGTATCTAATAATGTCTAACTTGACCTTTGATTATGTGTCTCTTTTCTGGAATACAATTATCAGAGTAGTTTTTCTGAAAAATAATAATTTGTTATTGCTTTCTCAGGAACATAAAACTGCTTTTTTAGTCAAGTTCAAAACAATCGATAAATTTTGTTTAAGTTTTTATGTCACTGAGATAATATCCTACAATACATCCACCTTCATTTTGCCTTCTATGTACTCCCACCTGTACATAAGATGGTGCTGGCCCTTTGCCTTGATATCCCCCACTTCCTATGGTCAATTCATTTTATATATGACTTTGAAATCACAGCTAACGTCTACTTCATTTATCTGTTTGACAAAGTATTTATTATCTTCTGTGAATCATGTATTTGGAACTGTGTTTGTTATACAATTAACATCAGCCTTAAGCAAATGTTTTCTTTTATTGGACTCATATTGGTCCAAGTTATTAAACAGAGATTTATTTTTATTAGCGTTCCCTAAATTTACATGGTTCATGATTCTTTTCTCTACAAGAAGTTTGTAAATTCTGTAGGAAAAGAGCTTCGTCTTTTTTTTTTTTTACTTTTGTATTTTCCACAGTTCCTAGTATGTGGAAATAGCTCAAATATTTACTCATAGATTGATTTAATTCCAAAGGATTTTGTAGAAATCTTCTCAACAATCTTTTGAAGATCTCTCTTTTAAATTATATTTAATTACTCTCTAATCTCACAAAGTAAAAATGACAACTTAAGCAACAGCATTATGAAGGGAGAGTATTTCCTTGACCAGAGTGATTATCCAAGTCTTGTTTTAGGGATGAAAGATACACCATCCAACTTTCTCCTTTCAGTTTGTGGGACTTTGATTTACAAAAAAACACTGGCTGATTTAACAGGACCAATGTGGGCTTAGGCTGACAGTGTGTCATGCTACACTCAGAATGAGAATACATGTCATGTTGCCTTCTCTGTGGGAGAACAAATCCCCAGTCCCCATCATTAATGGTAGACAAGACACATCTCCCTCTTTCAAAGTGCTAGGAGACAGTCCTTTAAAATTTATAGCATCTGCAAATTGTCTGCAGATCCTTGTTTGACAGGATGCTGGTATTCTGAAGGTTTTCTCTAGCCTTTCTGTTCAACTTTGTCAAGCCCTTGCCTAACCTCAGATCTTCTAAATTTTCTGTTTTCACCACCTGAAATGCTCTCCACTCCACTCTGAAAAGGTATACTTCCACCACTTAGCTCTAAACTTAAGTTTTGCCTCTTGCATACAGCCTTCCCTGACCACTGTTACTTAAAGATGCCCTTTATGTACAACAACTTCTAAATTACTGCCATACCACCACCTTATTTCTTGAATGGTTATCTGTGATAATCTAGCTTAGCGGAGGTCTGGGACTTGGTAAAATTGTGCCTACAGAATGAACAAACACTTCATCGTAAAAGCAGACATGCTGTTCCCTAGCACTCACTGTTCACCACCCCATACCCAAACTACAAATGATGTACACAAATCACTTGTGCATCCCTTGACTTTCAATCACGTATAGATGATTGTCGTTGTTTTTATTTAAAAAAGGGAGTAAAAGAATTTAAAATGAGAACTAGCCTATTCACACAAGACCCTGCCATGTTCTGGTTTTGCTCCATGGTTAGCTTGAGTATCCTGTAGTGACTTTGGACCTAACCCTAGGCTCCATGGATTGAACCCCAATCAACCTCATTTAATCTTTCCATCATAGTGCTGTCCTCCTGAGGATCAAGGTCCTACATCTGTGTTATGATACATGAATACCTTTACAACAGCCCCATTGTACTAAACATTAGTGTATCATTTAAGGTTGCATGGTTAGAAAATAAGGGCAAAGAAAGAGGTGGGAGCAAAGGAAGCTGTCCTGTACTCAGAGTTACTCTTGAAGCATCCTGGCCATCTAAAAAAATTATAGAATCCTGCTATATAGCCCAGACTTATCTTGAATTCATGACACTCCTTCCTAAACCACTGAAGTGTTGGAATTACAGGTGTGCATCACCATGTCCAGCCCCTGGACATCTTAATGTCAGGGTCCTTCTGGATGAGAACAGTGAGAACAGACTACCAAGAAAGGAAGTCCTCAACAGTGTGAGCAAAACTACCATCAACCTCCACTGTTGCCATGATCATAGAGAACTGGCAGCCAGTGTGGAGAGCTGGCACAATTCCTGACTCTCAGTCACTTTATTGGCTGGCTTGCCTTATATAGGCCATCCTCAACTCCTTTTGTCGCCTGGCTTGCATTTGTCTTAATTTGGACATCTGCTGTTATCCTATCACTCTGGATATTTCTTACTTAATTTTGGAATTTATATTATATCCAAAGCTCTGCTTTGATATGGAAAAATGACTTTTAAAAAGAAGAGAATCTCCCAAAATACAATAACCCTAATGGAAAGAGGGAGGGAGAGAGAGAGGGAGAGAGAGAAAGAGAGTGAGGAAAAGGTGAAAAAGAAGGGGAAATGGAGGAAAGGAGAGGGAGAGAGAGAAAGAGATAATCTCTAAGAACATGTCGTAGGTAAGATATTTGTCAGGTTCACAAGAAGGGAGTGAGATACAGGCATATGTGATTGGACACTGGTGTCTTACTGTCCTGGTTTGTAGGGGTTGGCATGAGGATATTATTGGAAAATCCTTGAATAGGATTGAAAAGAATGACTTCACACAGCTTGCTGAGTCTTCTAGGAGCAAAATTTTTGGCTTCCTAATGCCTGCCTAAAATTTCTGGGGATGCTGGCAGTCTGCCTGTCAGGCCACATGACAGCTGTGTCCAGAAGTTGCAGAGGGGGTGACCAGTCGCAGGTCTTTCACTGGCTGGGATTGTGAGTCCCTCACTTCCTTTACTGGGTCTCTGTTTCTACACTTAAGGAAATATCACCTGCCACAGTCGTGGGAATCAAGTGGGAACCACACAGAAGACAGAAATTGGCATCCATTCAGACCCCCACAGAAACAGATTTTCTTCATGCTGCTGATACGGAGGTAGACTGCTCTTAAGTAGCTCTACCAATGACTGCAGTGTGTCACTTTAGAATGTCTTTGTCTCTGATTATTAGTGGTCATTTAATTTCAATCAGGATATACAAACTGCTTAATGGTCCTGCCCTCATCTGCTACTTCCTGTGTCTAGACTGGTGACACTGACTCTCATGAAATATAATTTTGGTGCTGCAAGGCCAGTAGCTATCTAAGATATCATAGAAGGTGACCTTATGCCACTTGCAGATGTTGAACACCGCTTGCAGGTGACCTGGTTTTTCTGTACATGTCTCTTCTCTGCATACAAAGTTGCTTCATCAGTCGAGACTAAGCACAGAGAGCAATTTGTTTTGCTAAAGGTCCCACATGAACTTGCCACTTTTGCTGACGGAAGAAAAAGGCAGAAAATAAAGGCCAATTTATTTCTACTCTTTTATTAAGCGACAGATGTTTCTTATGCAAAACTCATGTTATAAGAGAATATTATGTTTGCATATGGCTTGAAAAAAGTCAAACGATTTTAAAAATTACATGAGTGATGATTTTCTTTCAGTACCATGGATAGCACCTTTCAGTACCATGGATAGCACCTTTCAGCTGGATGAAAGCTGGGCGTTAGAGATGAAGCTTGAGGTCAGTACCAGTTTGATTTCTCCTTGTTTTTTTCCTAAAGCTCATGTTTGTGGGTCTTTAGCAATAGAGTCTTATCATCAAGTTCTAGTGGGTAACCAAGAGCAGGGAAAATGGGGTGTACTGTTTGAGGCTCTATGGGACTCCTGGTCAATGCTTCAAAAGAGGGAATTCATGCCTGGCATTGGGCCTTTTCTTTGCTAACCTGTGGTGTCTAGCAGAGGCCATGTCCCCCTGCTGTAAGTTAACTTCTTTTAATCTCATTTAATACTGTATGTGTATATACTTTAAGAAGCTTCTGTCATGGTAGTTTTCCATAAGGCTTTTTGTGACTCCTGCATGATTCAACAACTGGTTTGGCTAGATATGGCCTCTGGTACAATAGTGGCATGAATATTATGGGAGGGACCAATCATTTTCTAAATGGATTTAAGGTCTGAGTCATAAGAAAGAGCCCATACCTAACATTGACAACAGGCCTAGGGACCTGTGGCTAGATGGGCCTCAGGTCATAGAGGAAAGCTCAATACCATTATTCTGATAGACATAGTATTAAACTGACACATAATGACTTATTGTTAAACCCATAGTTTAAAAAAATCTTTCAACTCTCACCAGAGAAGTTTCCTTATGTAGAATATAGTAATTTACACGGAAAACCACAACTGGCCAAGCATGAGAGACTGTAGAATGATTATCCCTGAACAAGACACCTAGATCAAACTTCCACCTCCCAAGGCTCAAGGATAATTGAAGAAGAGGGGGTGGAAAATGCCACACAAGATCAAACCAGACAAAATCCTAGCATAAAAAGGGGGAAGTGAGTAAGAAACCCCAGCTCTACCCAAGAAACTATTGGAAACCAATGATAGCCGGGAAAGGGAGAGTCAGTCTCATTTAAAATTGTTACTTGGTAGATTAGACAGGCTTCAGTATATGGACCCACAGCAATACTTGGTCATTCCTAGAGGTTCCACCCTCTCTCAGTAGCATGGCAGGTAGGCCACCAAGCCTTTAGCCTCTGGGCCTTTGAATGTATAAGGTGCAAAGCATAAAATAAGAGAGAAGTTGGGATGGTGTAGGTTTGGTTGAGGAAAGTTCTTAATTTGTCTGGCTGAAATTTTGATGTAAATTTTGTATAGCTTTAGATAGGTGTTTGGGTCATAAATATTTCCCAAAGGTTAGTGCATTATGTGCTTGGACACCAGTCTGTCATTTTCATAGGAAACTTCAGACCTGTGAGAGGTAAGCCCTTGTGGAAAGAAGTTAGATTATTGAGGGTGTGACCTGGAAGGCTATCTTGGAACCCTAGTCTCTTTTTTCTTCTTAGTCATGTCATCATGAGGGGACTATTTCTCCTCTATCATGGAATTCTGCTATGATGTATGTTTCTGAAGGTACAGAGCCAAGCAACCATGAACTAAAGCTTCTGAAACTGCAAGTTAAAATATGCCTTTCATCTGTATAAGTGGATCATCTCAGGCAGCTCTCATAGAGATGGGAGCCACTACAATGTATTACAATGTATTTGCATGCATACAAACTCACATACATACAGATAGAATATATAAAGATTTTTTCCCATAAGGGGAATCATACCAATCATACTGTCTGGCAATTCTACTTAGTATGACAGGAATATATTCAAAAATCATTAGAAAATAGATTTGTTGCACTAAAAATGCATATAAGTAAATGTAATCCCCAGAATACGTCATTATTCAATTAGTCACTTTCCTAGATACAAACATTTGTTTAGAGCCTGTTGGTACAATAATATTGTAGTAAACATCCTTGTGCTTATATCTTATTGCTGTGTAAGACTTTGGGTAAATTACCTCTTGAACAGTTTTTTTTTTTTCTATAAGATAAATTTATTAATACCAACTTCAAGTATCATTTTCAGGATTTAAGATTAAAATAAATGCAAGCTCATTTCTCTACTGTTTTTAACATTTGAGCTAGAATATCTAGTGACACTGAATCTGCAATTCCTGCTGAAAACCTGTGCATCTGTAATCTATCCGGTGCCATGTGGACACTGACCATTCTTGTTAAGCGAGGTCTCTTCTGTAATGCTTCAGATGGATTTGAAGGCATAAGAACATGTGAGGGAAATTCTTCCCTTTCTTTGGCATGTTTTATCTTTGTTCTTTGCTTTTCTTTCACAAGCTACATGGAGACAACCAGTTGACTATCATTTATAATATGCTTGGTGAGCCAATACACAAAGAGCAGAGTGACAATTTAGGATAAGCTGAGAGCTGAGGCTGGAACAAATATGAGGCTGAGCCAAGTGCCAAGAGATACAATGAAGGGGCTACACAAATGCTCCAATCTTTGAAGCCAAAGTATTTAAGACTTCAGGCATTTTTATGGATGCGTTCATTATTAGCTTGTCTAGACTCACTGGGAGGGTAGAGAAGGGTAAGGAGAAAATGCACTGGAAGATGTGCTGAGGTTTTGTTGTGAAGAAATCAGCCTGAAACAGGTTGTCCACTTACTTGGCCATCTCAGTGCTGGTGTGCAGTTGTTCTCAAGAGAAATTCTTGGCTCAAGTCAGGTATAGTGCAAGGATTAGTTTCCATTTATACATGCCATATTATTTTGCAACACCTCAATATTAAAACCTTTCAGCTCTCCTGTTACATGTGAGAAAGTATGACATTGATTTTGTCTTCTTAAAAAAAAATCTGTCCCCGGAAATGCATCATACTTAAGCCATTTCTCTAATGGCTGAATTTTGATAGAGTTTTTTTTTTGAGACAAGCTCTCACTAAGTCCAGCATACTGGGCTGGAACTCATGGTCCTTCTTCCTTTGCCTCCTAAATGCTGGGATTGCACACATATGCCGCCATGCTGGACTCTGTTTAGCCTCATGTATATTCTTTGAAAGGGAAAACTAAAGCCAAGTCCAGATCACCACAGATTAAAGGAGGATATCTTCATCGATGTTCTTACTAGAGGTGTGCAGTCTGAAAAATTCAGAATGGTGACCCGCGGGGGTCTCCTGAGGAGCTCGGCTCTGTCCTGCAGACCAGTCCGGGAAAACCCGCCTCGGGTAAGGTCAGGGAAAGGTGAGTGCACTGTCTGCCGGTTCTGCCAGCTCTCCGCGCTGAGGAAAATCAGAGCAACAGGCAATCTTGTCAAGCAGGAGTTCGTTTATTGCAGGTGTCACAGAGCTTATAAAGGCATCTGGAAATCCTCCTCCCCCCCGAGGGTGTCCAATCAGTTTAAAGGTCAATGGATCAGGAAGGCACCACTTCATGGATCTTAAGGATGATCACACGCTGATTATGCACTCCTCAGCAGTGCGGAAGTATCCGTCAGCCAGTCTGAAGACTGTCAAAACAAGTCAGGCTGCGTCTCTCCCACTTCCTCTCAGAGTTATCTTTGTTGATTTGTTCTGGCTACTTATGAGAACCCTACATCTCCCTCTTTTTGTTTTATTATTTTTTGCATGCTGTTCAGGGCCTTCCCATGTCAGATGATGTCCTGAGGGGAGGTGGCCAGCCTTCTCCCTGGAGCCAAGCATTTCAGCCTGTCTTAGATCGTCTCCTCCCTGACTGAGCCTTGCCCATCAGTGGATGGTACACCTGGCCATGTGCACTTCCTGTCTTAGGAGTACTCTTCAGGAGGAGATCTTACCCGTCATTGGCAGGGAGTGCAGCAATCTTTTGGCTAGGACCATCGCAAGGGAGGTGCCAGTCCATGAAAGGAGGAGGAGATGGGGGGTGGGTTGCACCATGGGGTTGAAGGTTTGGTCCATGATCCGTTAGTAGCACAGGATCCTGTGAAGGCAAAGCTTTTACAGCCAGGGATTATTTGCAAAAGTTAGGACTGTGTGGAAATTTCTGTCAATGCGGCCTGAACCCGACATTTTTTTCTTAAAGAAGGTGCAGGACAGCCTTGGCGAGATCCAACCAGTCCTTAGCAGTACAGGGCTGGTGGGCCAAGCCCTGCAAGAGGGTATCTACCCAGGGCGTAAATTAGACCCATCTTCACCCACTGCCTTCTTTAGTTAGCTCCTTTAAGTCCTTGGCTTTTTAGGGATACCAGGGGGCAGGGCGGTTGCCCCCTGGGTTCACATTGACTGGGAATGCCTCTACTGCCCCCTGGGGCTTACCAGCCCCAGGATATGTTGGGGGGTCGTCCTCCCTTTTCTTACCCCATATGGACTCTCCCTTTTCTTCCTGTCGCTTGGGGGGCGCTGGGAGGAGGGCAAGGTTCTCCATCCCTGCCCATGGTGGCCATTCTGCAGGCGGTCCCTCTGGGAGCAGCGGGGGACTTGCACAAGCACAGGCACCCACAGAGGGTTTCTGTTTCGATTCCGTCCTCTTGCTCCTTTCTTCATCAAACTTGACCCATTCGTCTGGGGAAGGGTCATCCTTGGTCTCCTCCTCGCTACCTGACTGGGACTTGGGCTTCTCAGGCTGGAGGGCAGCCAGAGTGAGGTAAAAGCCAAGCAGAGGGTCGGTCCCCAAGTGGATTTCCCTCTGCAGCGCGACTTGTTCTATCCTGTCCCAAGTGTCCCATGTGAACAGATTTGCCCCTAGCAGCCAAGGGGCCAGGTGGGTTGCAGTGCTCCACACCTTATTAGCAGTCTGGTCCGTGAGTTCCATACCCCTACTTTTAAGCATGTATCTCAGCGCCTTAGTCGCTGGGTCCTCTGTCTTTGAAGTTGCGTTACCCATCCTTTCGAGTATCACTCACCTCAGAGCCCAATTGGCCCTGACCGCTCAGCTACAATAAGGCCTATGTGCCCAAGTTCTCGAACCCCACTTTGGGCACCAGCTGCGGGGGTCTCCTGAGGAGCTCAGCTCTGTCCTGCAGATTGGTCTGGGAAAACCCTCCGCGGGTAAGGTCAGGGAAAGGTGAGTGGGCTGTCTGCCCATTCCACCAGCCCTCCAAGCCGAGGACAATCAGACATGGCAGGGAATCTTGTCAAGCAGGAGTTCATTTATTATGGGTGTCACAGAGCTTATAGAGGCATCTGGAAATCCCCCTCCCCCCTGAGGGTGTCCAATCAGTTTAAAGGTCAATGGATCAGGAAGGCAGCACTTCATGGAGCTTAAGGATGATCACATGCTGATTATGCACTCCTCAGCGGTGCAGAAGTATCCATCAGCCAGTCTGAAGACTTTCAAAACAAGTCAGGCTGCATCTCTCCCACTTCCTCTCTGTTAACTTTGTTGATTTGTTCTGGCCACTTATGAGAGCCCTACACTGACCTGTTTCCAGGAGTAGGTACAACCCTAATGCAGTGAACGCTAACCAGCAGACTATAATAAATCCTGAGTCTTTCCTTTCTGTGATCTGCTGCTCTGTATAAAGATGCCCATTACACCCTGAGATGGTGATGAAGCACAGAACAAAGGTAAAAAGATAGGTGATTTATGACACTGCTGAGGCATTTAGATGTTAGAACCAGCCCTTGGCCCTGCATCTTCATATGGTTTCATGTTTTTCTTCATCTCTTTGATTATCTGAGTAGGTTAGTTCCATCTGCATAGACAAGAAGTACAGAAGGGGAGAACTTCATGAGAGTTGGTTGCCTTTCTCTGAACATAACAGAAACTTGTGTTCGGTCACTCTCTTTTTTTTAAAAAAATTGTTTTTGTTGAATTTTTGTGCATCTCATACAGAACATCTTAAACAATCTTAATCATCTTTATACCCCCATACCCACTGGCACCCTTAAATAACTCCCCCTGCCCCACTGGAGCCCACATACTCTGTCATCCCTGTTAAGGCCCACTGTGTCGTCAGTATCCCCAGCTGTTCCCCAGTGTAAGTCCATCCACTGAGGTCTAGTCAGCCTATCTGGCATCCTTTGTTTTAGGAAGATCAGCTCTTCTTCATCTAGCAGGAATCAATTACAAACATTTTCTCAGACAAGATTGTGGTCTTCTGTTCATTTCCCCAGGTCTATGCTGGGTTACTGTCTACCCGAGTTTGCATGGGACTTGTATATGCTGACACCATGCCATAGAATCATATGAGCTGTTTTCCCAGGAGCTTGTAAGACTCTGTTTCCATAGGGTTGTGCACCTCCTTCCTGGCTCTTACAATCTTTCAACGCCCTCTTCCGTGATAGTCCCTGAGCCTTGGGTGGGTGACGTTTAATAAAGAAATCCTGTTCAAGAACCATCATTCATCAGACTCTTGATCTCTATGCTTTGGCTATTTGTGACTTTCTGTGTTCCTGGCCCTCCACTTCTTACATGAAGAAGCTTCATTATTGAGAACTGAGAGATTCATTAGTGTCCTCTTCTTTCCTCTTGTTCTATGTTCCATGAGCCTTAGGTGTAGAGTTTGTATTGTAGATGTGTAACTTAGGCCTGGGAAATTCATAGATAATGTCTGTGTGTGTGACAAGTTGTGGTATGTGGTATTAGTCTCTGACTGTGACAAAATGAACTTCTTTGATGAGCAGTGACTGGGATATTTGTCTGTAAATATATATAAGGATACATACTTTGCACCTAGTAAGAAATCACATTAGTCAGGGGATGTGACAGTCTTGGGGCCTTCTCTAAGACCTATGACCACTCCAGCCAAGTGTACTTGATTATATTTACAGTACCACTCTTAAGTTTTCTCCTATTGAGTGGGCTTTTAGTCCAATTAGGTAGCTATTGATTCCCCCAAGATAAAGTGCCACTACTGCACCAATGACATATGCTGTGCTGGCCACTGATGTGGTTATTTAGTCTTGAACCTGCTGCTGGATCATCCACTGATGTTTTCCCTTGACACCTTCATAGCATTCTCCAAAGCTATGAGAACTGGCCTTCAGGGGAAGTGATTTAAGGTCAGTTGCAGCTCTCTTGCTCCAGGGGAAAGAACGAACCAGAGAACAATAGGAAATAAGTGTTACTAAGGAAGAAATGGATAAAAATGGGGTTATTTAAATGAGAGGGGGAAGAGAGGATTGGTTATACAAGGAACTTTCGGGATAAAGGGAAAGAAGGAGCTCAAGAGAGGTGGGACCATAGGAGACAGGTATTATCAAGGGAGAAATGGGGAAAATGGGGACCCTTTAAATGGAGAAACTATGCAGAAGGGAGAGAGAGAGAGAAATAATGCCTACTAGTTTTAGAAAACCAGAGGGAACCATATTAGTCCAACAACCTACTGACAAATTACTTTATCTCTACATGAATCCAAGTGTATGGTAAGGGCTACATAACAAGAAACAGTGCCAGACGGGAAATACCTTCCTTTGAGTTGTTGGCCAGGGTGTTCCAAGAGATTCCAAAAATTACTCAGGCTATTGCCACAGCCCTTGATGGCCTCACATAACTTGAAGGTAAGACCCTACTGCCAAAGACAGAACATACTTTGGGCACAGGACTTGGAGCAATAGAGCTGCAACGACCTGAAACCACTTCTCAGTTCACTCTCTTAAAGGAAAACTAAGAGAAGAGGAAACAAGCACCTCACTGCGTCAGAACTTCTGCAAGTGATTCCATGATGCTTATACTGTTCCCTAAAGAACATCATGAGCTGTGTTTGGGGGGCCAGATTTTCATATGATATCTGAAAATAGTTCCTATATTGTGGGAGAGAGGACTATCTGGTTCAACAAGTCAAGAGGGATGAAAACAATCTTATTTGGGAAAAAATGCATGGTCTACCAGGTGAAGAATGCGAATCCAGCTTTATCTTGGAGCTGGAATTTACCTCGGTGCCTCAGGCATGTCATTTTATCTTGTATTACAGAAAACTTGTGCAGTGTCACAGCTGCTGAGGTGCTGGTTGCTCCCAAGATTCATGTCTTCCATGCATTGCAGATTTTAATTCAAAGTAAGCAATTGTAGGGCCTCAAAATGCCGATATAAGCTTTGATTCTTTTAAAATTGAATTTAGAATACTTGGAGCCTTTTCACATCTTGTTTCTATGCCATCCTTAAAACCATGTTACTCTTCTGCCTCTCATTCTGGTCCTGTGAACTCTCAACATTACCCTTGATTCAGCTGCCTTTCATCCCAGGGAACAAAGCTTGGAGTCCCTTCTGTTCATTTCTTCCAACTACCTCATTTCAATATCTATTTTCACACTAGACCGGTCGTACACCTTGAAAATTCTCCCACTTTCTTTCCAATAATAACTCTTATTACCTCTCATTTTCCAATCTTATTTCACTTTTTAAAATTTCCTTTGCTCATTTCAAATCATTGAAAACATTTGTATTTATGGGTAATTTCTTCTACCAACCCTGAATTAAAACATCCCTTTCTTTTAGCACAATCACAGCACCCACCACATACTACCATTAACAGTAAATATTTTAAATAAGTGAATTATTACCTACCCTGTCAAAAAAATTAACTTGATTGTAAAACCTATGCACTGTGATTAGTAGGCTCCTGTTTGTTGGGATAATCATAATACTATGTCAGAGTTACATAGGACACTCAGCTTTGTAAGGAGCATGCTGTTGCTTCTGTCTGCAATATTCTTGCCTCCCACCTAGGTTCTCATCAGTTCTTCACCACTGACTATACCCCATCAGTCTTTCAGAACATGGTTTAGAGTTTTTTTTTACAGAAAGTCTTCCTGAGCTGCCAAGGCTGAGTAAGGGCTACTTCGTGCTTTCAGAATGTATTAGTTACTTCTCTGCTGCTGTGATAGAAACACCATGACCAAGGGAACTTATAAAAGGAAGAGTTTATTTAGCTTGCAGCTCCAAAGGAGCAAGAGTCTGCTGTGGCTGGGAAGCATGGCGGCAGAGGTGGCTGGGGTAGGAGCAGAAGCTTAGTGCTCACATCTTCAAGTAGGCACAGGAAGCAGAGAGCGACTGGAGATCTGGCAAGACTTAAGAACTCTGTAAGCCCGCTCCCAGTGACATGCTCTCTCCAGTATGGCCACGCCTTCTAAGACCTCCCAAAACAGTGTCACCACCTGGGCACAAAAATGCTCAAATACCTGGATCCTATGAGGGTCAGTCTCATTCAAATCATCACACAGAATATCATCCATATCTCTCTTTGAGCCTTTAACTCATGGGACTAGTGTTTCTCCTGCCTATTTTCCCTATTCTAGTAGATGAGTCTACATTTCATTGGGCCTCCAAAGCCTAGAATATGTGCTGGAACTTGAAAAGCAAACAGTGAATGTTTTGGGGATAGAGCAATGAAACTAGTTTGGATGACTTTGGGAAAGTATGGGTGAGTGAGAAGGGTAGTTGGAAACATTTTAGAAGAGGGACAAAGGAGCTATTTACTTTCCTAGTAGGAGGGGGTGAGGCTACATCTGAAGACCTAAAGAATTTTTAAGACATGAATGAGAAACTGTCCAATTCAGCATCTGAGTAGTGAAGACCAAGAACAGAGATGTTCCTTCAGGTTCTTGGTATTTCTCCTCTACTGTGATTTCTGCTCCCACTCCATATCAGTGGGGAATTATCTTCAGATCTTAATCAGGTCAAACTATTACAGCAGAATGTTATAGGTTGAAGGACTTACAAAGCCATAGTTAATAAATAAATTTAAAAATTAAAAATCATTCTAACTCTCCTAAGACACAAAGCCAACTTTACCTTAGAATACTCTCACTTTCCATAAACCATGTTGTAAGGGGACTGAATAAACAAACAAGGTCACTGAGAAGCAGTAAAGATGATACACTTCCTACTTCTTGGTCTCTGGCTGGAAGGCTTTATTTTGAACTCCAGCACAACCCTTTCATTTACCTTCTTAGAGTCATACAGCTGTGAAGATCAGTCAGAATGTAGACGTCTCTTCTTTGTTTAAGTGGGCCAATCCAGAATTAGGGGAAGGGAAACCATTAAAACCCTTAACTGTATGGACCTCCCTGTGAGAGATGGATTCTCCATTTCTGAATTCCCTTCTCCACTTGTAGAGAGCTTCATCTCTCTATGTGAATGTGTGTGTGTGCTTCTTTATGTGCGTGGATGTGATTATCTCTCAATGAAAGTTTGTTTCTTGCTTTCTGATGGTCTGAGATTTTTCTTGCCTTTTAATTTTTTAATTGGCTGATAAAATGAACCCAGCTCCTAGACGGTGACCATCCTCAAATGCATGCCAGTGACAGTGGTTTTGGTTTCTAGTCACAATAAATAAATAAATAAATAAATAAATAGATAGATAAATGATAAAATAAATAATAAATAATACCAAGTCAAAGTAAGAAGTACTGAAAACAATCAGTTCCCTTCCAGCCTGCATTCTTGCTCTGTTGTGAGACTTGAGGCTGCCTTCATGTTCTGACACCTGTCAGTGTAGTCTCTACTAATTTGAATTTATCTCTATAACCTTTGGACTCTAATTACAGGATGAAGAAACACAGTACCTCAGAATGTTTGGGTTTTCGTGGTTATTTGATGAGTGTACATGGATTTGACCTCTATGTCAGAAGTTCACTTGTTGGTCCACAATGAAGGTAGCAATGTGTTTAAGTGTGTGTGTGTGTGTGTGTGTGTGTGTGTGTGTGTGTACAGGAGTAGTACAAGCACTATTCAAAACGTCCAATGGTTTCATGGAAAGAGATCATTTGTATGAGCTAAGATTATACATGCTAAATAAACAAAGTATTTCTTGACTATGAACTAGAAATCTATTTGGGAGGCAGTATTTAGAAGAATGGATAGACTCATTTTAAAGCTGGAAAGATTTAGATTCAAACTGAACTCAGTCATTTACTTATTATGGAAATGAGTATGACCTTATGCAAATGTGTAACCTCTCTGATTCTAAGTTTTCCTACTGCAAAAGTGGATAATACTTACTGGGCTGAAGTATTTTGAGATCAAATAGAATTTGATTTGTAGAAGGTCTGGTACATAATTGCCATCAAATAAGTAGAAATTGTGATTATCTGAATGACCATTTTTCTGAACAGTACAGTAGTATGCCACATTCTGATCAGAAGCTTCAAAAGCAAACATCATTGCCTTCTGTGGGAAGGGGTTTTCATGAATTAGCTCATTTAATCCTCATAACAACTCTCTAAAAATAAGAACTATTTTCAACTGTTTTGTAAGATAGAGACTTGGGAAAATTTATAATATTCCCAACCCTATAAGTAATAAATAGTGGGGTTGATATTCAGTTCCAGCTGTTCTGATTTCAGAATCCTCCCTATGTTAATAGAATTAACTAATTAATAAACACTTTGTTTATTTAGCAAGTATAACCTTAATTTTAATAATTAATTGAGTGCAGTAGTTTAGGGTCAGTTATTCATGCCTTTGAAAATTGCAAAGTAGGAAAAGGAGGGGAAGAAAGGCAGGAAAAAGGACGAGATAGACAGGAATTATTTAAGATTCCAAATTTGCTATTTAATTGCTTTATATAAGATGTGGTATCACATGTCTGTAATTTCAGCACTCAGGAGGCTGAAGCTGGAAAACTGATCCCATTTTGAGGTCATCTTGGTATATATAGCAAGTTCCAGGATAGCCTCTTGTTAGCAATACAGATAGTCTCTTGTTAACAAACTTGCTCCCAGGATCCCCTGTTTTTACCTCTTGAGGATGGAATCACAGGCAGGCTACTGTGCCTACCCAGCATTTACGTGGATTCTGGGGACCTGAACTTAGGTCAACTGACTTGTGTAACAAGTACTTAACTAATGAGCCATTTTCCCAACCTGAGTTCCTGTTTGTTGTTGTTGAATAGCATTCTGCCATATGGACACATTTTATTTTGTTCATGTAGTCACTCATCGATGGATATTTGACTTTACAGTTTCTTACTATTATGAACATTCTGGAACATTCATTGACATGCCTTTATATGGACCTTTATTTCATTTCTGTTGAATAAATATCCAAAGAATGACTCATAAGTTAAGTGCATTTTTAAAAATAATATTTTTATTAATTCTTTGAGAATTCCATATAATGTATTTCGAGCATATTCACACTCCTTCCCTCAAAATCTGTCTCTCATTCTCTCTCAGATCCACCTCCACTTTCTAACACCTCTCACTTTATGTCCTTTATTATTTTCTTTTAAGACCTAAGGAAAACTAATTTGTGTTCTTTAAATGCTCTTGGGTGTGCGTCCTGTGGAGCCTGATAAACCTACCCAGCATCACACCCTTAAAGAGAACTGATTCTGCCTCCCCCAGAAGCTATCAGTTGCCAATAGTTCCTTAGCTAGACTGGGACTTCATGCTCACCTCCATGCTGGGATTTTGAATGATTTGGACTTGGGTTCACATGTGCAACTGCCCTGTTGTATCTAGAAAACACGGTTTCCTTGTATTCATTCACCATCTCTGGCTCTTACAATCTTTCTGCCCCTCTTTCACAATGATCCTTGAGTCTTAGAGGGAAGAGGTGATATAGGTGATATAGGTGTCCTATTTAGAACCAAGTACTCTACAGTACTTTATTTTCTTCTGCATGCTGACCAGTGGTGGGTCGCTATGTTAATCACCATCTGCTGCAAGAAGAAACTTCTCTGGTGAGAGATGAGAGATGTAGTAATGTATGGGTAGAATAATAAGCCATTGGGAGTTGGTTTAATGTTATTTCTATTTAGCAGAATAATAGTAGATTCTCCCCTATGCCCATGACTTGTCCAGCCACAAGTTCTTAGCTCTGTTAATTGTATCAGTATGGGCTCCTTTTTGGAAAGCAGGCCTTAAGTCTAATCAGAAACCAATTAGTTATTCATATAACATTCATGCCACTATTACAACAGTGAGTATATCTTCCCAGGTCAGTCATTATTGTAGCTCACAGGCCTTACATATGGGTAAGGTTAGTGATTACTTTTCTCTTCTAGCAGCATATATAGCACCTTCCAGCATTATAAAAGCTGGTAGTAGAGACAAATCTTCAAGATCAGTATTAGCTTGATTTCTCCATGTCTCTTCTATAACTCACATATGTAGTATGTTCAGTATTAGGGTCTTACCATCAAAGTCTAGAGGGCAACCAAGAACAATTGCAATAACCAGTATTGTTTGAGAATCTATTGGACCTCCTTGGTTAAGAACTCCAGAATAGGGAGCCCATTCTAGGCACTGAGCTTTTTGTTTGCTAACCTATAGTGTCTGATAGGAGCATTGTTTCCCCATTATAGGTTCACTCCATTTAAACGCTTTTTATATATGTGTATGTATATATTTAAGAGCTTTCTACAGTAGTAGGCTTCCATATGAGTTTTTCAAAAAGTCTTTGGTGTTAGTTATCCTTCTCCATACTCCCTCCTCTACCCTGCCCCTGATACCTCACTCCATTTAACCCTTCTTATTCCATAATTCTCCTCTTCTCTTTTATGTAATCCATCACATAAATAGCCTCAAAGACAGAAACGTGATTATTTCATTTGATGCAGAAAAGACTTTTGACAAAATCCAATTATCTCTTCATGATAAATGTCATACAGATAAATGTCATATCCCAACATAAGAAAGGCAATATATGAGCCCATAGCCAACATCATGCTAAATGGAGAAAAATGTGAAGCACTTCCACTAAAATCAGGTGCAAGACAAGGATATCCATTCTCTGCATTCCTGCTTAATATTGTGCTTGAAGTCTTAGCTAATAAGACAAGCAAAGGAGATAAAGGGGATGCAAATTGTAAAGGAAGAAATAAAAAATCTCCTTATTTGCAGATGATATGATTCTATACATAAAACACCCTAAAGACTCCACCAGAAAACTTCCAGAGCTGATAAATACATTCAGTAAAGTAGCTGTGGTGGTTTGAATGAAAATGTCCTTCATAGGCTCCAAGTATTTGAACATTTTGTCCCCAGATAGTGGTGCTGTTTTGGGAGGTTTTAGAAGGTGTGGCTATCCTGGAGGAAGCATGTCACTGGAGGCAGGCTTAGAGAGTTCCTAAGCCTTGCTGGATCTCCAGTTGTTCTCTTGCTTCCTGTGCCTGTGTGATGTGAGAGCGTAGCTTCTGCTCCTGCTCCTGCTCCAGCCACCTCCAGCCACCATGCCTCCCTGCCGTAACGGATTGTAATTCCCCTGAACCGTAAGCTCAAATAAACTCTTCCTTCTATAAATTGCTTTGGTCAGTGTTTCTATCACAGCAACAGAACAGTGACTAATACAGTAGCAAAATGCAAAACTAACATGCACAAAAATCTGATCACATTCACAATTGCTTCACGAAAAAAAAAAAAAACTATCTTGATATAGCTCTAACCAAGGAAGTAGCATACGTCTTCAATCCCAGCACTTGGGAGGCAGAGGCAGTTGGACCTCTGCGAGACTGAGGTCAGCCTGGTCTCCATAGCAAGTTCTAGGCCAGCTGGGGCTACAGGGAGACTCTATCTCAAAAATGACAAAAGCAAAAACAAACAAAACAACAACAAAAAACCCTTTTGTACAGCTAAATGCATTTCTAAGATTCAAAGAAAGTTCTCATTGTTTTGCATTCTGTATTACCACACAACAAAGATGTGAGTTCCTGATGCACTACATTCTCATCAGTATTTGATGCCATTAGTTTTATAATATAGGTGGTCTAGGAGTTGTACAGAGCATCTTGATGTGATTTCAGTTTATATTTTCCCATAAGTGGTGACGATGAGAATTTTTATGTGTACTCATTAGTCAGTATCGTTTTTAATATTTTTATTATTTTTAGTTTAGGTGTATGAGTACATTGCCTGCATGCATGTAAGTGCACCTGCACCATGCAGTGCCCACAGAGGTCAGAAGAAGGCATCAGATCCCCGTAACTAGAGTTACAGACCATGGTCAGCTGCCATGTGCGTTCTGGGAACTGAATCCTGATTCTCTGCGAAAGCAGCTGGTGCCCTTAACCTCTGAGCCATCTCTCTAGCTCACCATCTTCTTTTTTAAAAAATTATTTTATTTGTGTGTGTGTGTGTGTGTATGCATGTACACACAGGTGCATGCACCACACACTAGTGCATCATGTATGTCATGTGAGTACAGTGCCTGCAGAGGCCGGAAGAGGGTGCTGGATCCTCTGGAGCTGGAGCTACACAGGCCAGTGTAAGTCTTCCAATGTGGTGCTGGGAACTGAATCTGGGTCCTCTGGGAGAACAGCAAGCACTTTTAAATGCCTAGTCATGTTTCCAGCCCCAACCGTCTTCTTTTACCACCATGAGGGAACCAAACCCAGGTCCTCTGCAAGAACAGCCAGTGCTCTTAACTCTTAAGTCATCTCTCCAATTCCATCACATGAGACTTTAAGAAGGCTGCCTGAATATATGCACAATTTTGCTGCTGGCTTCCTCAGAACAAATCATATACACAGGAACTAAGGAAAGGCTAAGGTGTCTTTTACAACTCAGTATCCAAAGCTACTCTCCATCACTTGTTAGTTTGCTTTTGTTTTTAAGACAAGATCTTGCTATGGCTGGTCTTGAACTTGAAAATCTTCTGCCTCAGCCTCCTGACTTTAAAAAATTTAAGCCTATAGCAAAATATTATTCAAATGCATAAATGAAAATTCAGTGTACTTTCTGCCAGTTTTCACTTTGCACCACAATCATTATACAACCTTGGGACATTAATGTTGGATGAAGTTTAACATATTGGGTAATTTATCTCAGTAGTTCTATAAACAGCAGCAGAAGTACTGGAGATTAATTGAGCAGCTCCAGACATAATGCAATCTAAAGGAAGACGTGAGAATATTAGCTATTTTGTCTCCTAGCCTAATCACCTTTCTGATATATCAAAGACTGGAAAGTTTTTAACATGAAACGTTATCACCTTGGTCACTGAAACTCTCCTATCACAGTCCACAAGGGGCATTTAATAATTACTTTTGTGTCGTGTTCCCTCTATTCCTTACCTATGTCTTGTTCTTTCTGTTTTCTTCATACATCTGTCTACTATTGTTCTATCACAAGTATGTGTTGAATGTCTTCTAAGAACAACAGGTTTGTGTAGATGCTTAGGATACCATGTTAAAAGAACAGTCTTGCTGGGTGTGGTGGCACATGCCTTTAATCCCAGCACTTGGGAGGCAGAAGCAGGTGGATCTCTGCAAGTTCAAGGTCAGCTTGATCTACAAAGTGAGTTCAGGCCAGCTTGGCTACAGGAAGACCCTGTCTCAAAAAGACCCCCCCCAAAAAAGAAAAAACAACACCCCCCCCCGCAACAACAACAATAACAAAAAAAAACCCCAGTCTCATGCCAGTGAACACAGTCTAGTGTTGGGGACCCCTGCTGTTAGGTCGAAGTCTCTCCATGTTTGGATAGCCGCAGGCCGGCTCGGCGTTCTTATGCAGAGACTCCTTTTCTCAGCAGGGCACCTCCTACTCTCTTCCTGACTCACCTTTGAAGTAGCCGTCACAGATACATGTCCTCTGGCTCAGAAACTGCCAGGTTTTCCTGTGTGATAATCAGGCACTGTCTGACAGCCTGGCAGAAGCCCACCACCACATGTAAATGGGGCATCCTACAAAGCACCTGTCAACTAAGGCTTTTGCTACTGCCTCCACACTATAAATATCCTGGTTTTCCCCCTAATAAATCGGAGCTGCATCAGGAGCTGAGCTGTACCAGTCTCTTATTCAATCTCCCCAGAGGGGGCTGTCCCTTCATAAACATTCACTCGCAAAGATCTTGCTTTCGCCGTTCTTGCACCTCCCCTCGTGATCCGGTGGCTGGCGGATCATGTACCTAGAGGGAATGGCCGGTAGCTTGGAACGGAACTTGCCTGGAAGCGCATCGACCGCTGAGTCTCCAGCATCCAGTAGCCGCGGAGAGCCAGGGACTTGAGCAGCAACGCGGTGCGCGGGACCCGAACATATCTGGTGCCCAACGTGAGAGCCTCCAAACTCCGTGCCAGCCAGCAGCTGGCGCCCCCTGAAATGCAGAATTCGTGAGTATCTCTCCCACCAGGAAAGCAACAGAAATCTCTTTTTTCCTTCGTCTCCCATCAGGAGACTAAAAAGGCAGCTGTGCCTCCAAGCCTCCCCACCCCTGGGGCCTGGCAGTCTTTCTCTTTTCCTCCTTAAAAGGCAGCTGTGCCTCTAAGCCTCCCCACTCAAGCTGGCGCCCCCTGAAATGCAGAATTCGTGAGTATCTCTCCCACCAGGAAAGCAACAGAAATCTCTTTTTTCCTTCGTCTCCCATCAGGAGACTAAAAAGGCAGCTGTGCCTCCAAGCCTCCCCACCCCTGGGGCCTGGCAGTCTTTCTCTTTTCCTCCTTAAAAGGCAGCTGTGCCTCTAAGCCTCCCCACTCATGGGGCCTGGCCGTCTCTCTTTTCTCTTTTCCTCCTTCTAAAATAAACTTCCCTAATCTGTCCCACGCTATCGTCTCGCCAGCAAGAACGACGCAGCACACTCAGGATCCTTCTGCAGAAAAGCTTTAATGCATCTTGAGAGGGAGAGCATAAGCTTACAGGGCGAAGACCCCGAATGTCGGAAACCCAGCCCTTATATAGGTTAGTAAGCCCGTCTTGGACGTGGCAACTCTTGATTGGTCGCAAACTCATCAGCCCATATCACGCCACGAGGTAGGCAGAGACTAGAAGGTGGAAAATTACTTCGGGCATGCGTACTGACTTATTTACTGCTCAGCATGAACCGGATGTGAGC
>NW_008335784.1:313547-314881 GCF_000622305.1 Nannospalax galili | reverse complement strand
ATATGTGGGGGCCTCCTGCTGTTTTGAGTAGCAGTCTCTTCATGTCCGGATAGCCCAAGGGGCTCGGCGTTTCAATGCAGAGACTCCTCTTTCCAGCAGGGTGTCTCTTACTCTCTTCCTGACTGACCTTTTGAAGTGGCCGCCACAGATGCCCTACCAAAGACATGTCCTCTGGCTCTGAAACTGCCAGGTTTTCCTGTGTGATAATCAGGCACTGTCTGACAGCCTGGCAGAAGCCCACCACCACATGTAAGTGGGGCATCCTACAAAGCACCTATCAACTAAGGCTTTTGTTACTACCCCCACAGTATAAATATCCTGGTTTCCCCTTAACAAATCGGAGTTGCATCAGGAGCTGTGTCTGAAGCTGTATCACTGAATCCTGCATCTCTCCGCAGGGGCCTGTCCCTTCGTAAACATTCACTCGCGAAGATTCTGCTTTCATCGTTCCCACACCTCCCCTCATGACCCGGCGGCCGACGGATCTCGAACCTAGAGGAAGTGCCTGGTAGATTGGAACGGAACATGCCTGGAAGCACAGCGATCTATAGAGTCGCCAGCATCCAGTAGCCACGGAGACCCTCAGCAATGTGGCACGCAGGACCCGGCCCAGCAGCCCGCGAGAGACAGGCGCCAGCCAGCAGCTGGCGCTCCACAAAACCCGTGCGCCCATATCTGGTGCCCAACGTGAGGGCCTCCGAACTCCGCACCAGCCAGCAGCTGGTGCCCCCAGAAATGCAGAATTCGTGAGTTTCTCTCCCACCAGGAGAGCAGCAAAAATCTTTTTTTCCTTCGTCTCCCATCAGGAGACTAAAAAGGCAGCTGTGCCTACAAGCCTCCCCACCTGTGGGGCCTGGCAGTCTTTCTCTTTTCCTCCTTAAAAGGCAGCTGTGCCTACAAGCCACCCCACTCGTGGGGCTTGGCAAATCTCCCTTTCTTTCATCTCCCATCAGGAGACTAAAAAGGCGGCTATGCCTACAAGCCACCCCACTCGTGGGGCCTGGCAAATCTCTCTTTTTCTCTTTTTCTCCTTCTAAAATAAACTTCCCTAATCGGTTTTGTTACCCTGCCCCCAGGGCACTGAAACCACAGCTAAAACCAGTTAGGTGAGAATTTAAATTAACTAGCCCCTGCAGAGCACTTGAAAGTTCAAGGTGGCTTGCGCCAAACAAAAGATTTAAAAAGGCCATTTTTTTTTCTGCAGTCTGAAGCTAGACTTGTACCTGTCAGAGCATTCCAATCCCCTGGTGTCAGGCTGCTGCAGAAACATTAAACGCTAGATAACACTATCTTCCCTTTTTATAATGGCTAATTCAACATCACACCAGAAAAAA
>NW_008335784.1:216304-312968 GCF_000622305.1 Nannospalax galili | reverse complement strand
CAGAGAAACATTTCAAGGAAAAAATCACATCCATGGGACAATCGCTGGAGTATTGGAGTAATAGCAGAATTCTACTCAGGTGCATTTTCTAGGTATCCCACAGCTGACTTTCATATCTCTCCACAGCTTGTGCCTGCAGCCAAGTCTGTGCTAACTCATCATAATATTATTCTACAGGAAAGACAAACAGAGGACCAGATAAGATCAACTATGTCCTGGAAAAAGTCTAACCTTCTTCCCTTCACCACCTACCCCAATGTTTAACTGCCTTTTTAACAGAAAAAGATTTCACTGACTCTCATCTGATGGATATTCCCTTATTCAAACAACTGGCTAATTATTTAATTTGCATTTTCAGCGAGTAAGCCTACTCATTACAAATGCCTCACTAACTACTCTCTCCAGTACAGCATGCATCGCCCCTCCTCTTTTCCATAGTACAAGGAGAAGCCCAAAAAACTGTGTTAATCTCTCTTTGTCCACCTTTTGTGTACCAGTAATGATTACATCTCAGGTGTAAGAAAACGCCTTCCTCCTACACAGCTGCCAGCAGAGAAAAATCTTCTTCCCCCTGCTGGTAGGGATCGAACTTGCACTCTCCCTGGGTGCTGGAGGCGTTGCTACGGCGACAACTGCTACAAGCCCAGCACCTGGCGGGAGACTTCTGAGACAAGCTGGACCAGAAAATGGCATCCACGACTGACAGCCTGGAATCTCTCTAACAACAAATGAACTCTCTCGCCAGGGTTGTGATCCACAACAGAAGAACATTGGACTTAATAACTGCTGAACATGGAGTGGGTATGTGGTATTGGGAAAAAATACTGTTTCTTTGTAAATGAATCAAATGTTGTTGAAACCAATGTTAACACTCTCAAAAAACTTTGTAATAATCTATTTTCAAGATTTCAACCCACCAAACAATTAGGTTGGCTTAGCAATCCATTGTTTGCATGACTCCTGCCCCTTGTTGGCCTGCTGGTCATGCTGTGTGTTATTTTGATGCTTGCTCACTATTTATAAGATTTCTTTGCTGACAATTATTGCCATTTGTTAAAATCACTACAAAACAAGTCATGGTCAAATATCAGACTTTGGATTCTCCTGAGATAAAGATGAGTTGGCCCTTAGGGCTTGTGATGGCACTTCTCCATTTTTAAATCAAACAGGGGGAGATGTTGGGGACCCCTGCTGTGCTTCTGTACTTTCCACTTTGTTGGGGACTCCTGCTGTTTTGGGTTGTAGTCTTTCCATGTCCGGATAGCTGCATGCCAGCTCAGCGTGAATGGAAGGACTCCTTTTCTCAGCAGGGCACCCCCTACTCTCTTCCTGACTCATCTTTGAAGTGGCCGTCACAGATACATGTCCTCTGGCTCAGAAACTGCCAGGTTTTCCTGTGTGATAATCAGGCACTGTCTGACAGCCTGGCAGAAGCCCACCACCACATGTAAATGGGGCATCCTACAAAGCACCTATCAACTAAGGCTTTTGCTACTGCCTCCACACTATAAATATCCTGGTTTTCCCCCTAATAAATCGGAGCTGCATCAGGAGCTGAGCTGTACCAGTCTCTTATTCAATCTCCCCGGAGGGGGCTTTCTCTTCGTAAACATTCACTCGCGAAGATCTTGCTTTCGCCGTTCTTTCACCTCCCCTCGTGATCTGGCGGCCGGTGGATCATGTACCTAGAGGGAGTGGCCTGTAGCTTGGAACGGAACTCGCCTGGAAGCGCAGTGACCGCTGAGTCGCCAGCATCCAGTAGCTGTGGAGAGCCAGGGACCCAAGCAGCAACGCAGTGCGTGGGACCCGCCCATAGTCTAGCTTTGAGCTGCAAAGATCAAAACCTTCCATCTTTGAGCTTTTACTGTTAGGAACATTTCCAAAGAAATCAGTAAAAGAAAGTGCCAGGACTTTGGGGGATCCATCACAAACTGTTTCCCTGTTAGCTTCTTTAACTGGAGTAGCATATGTTGAGTGCTTGAATGTATGTTAGATGTTTGAGTGACAAATTGATGACTGACTCTAGCACTGGAGTGAAGGTACTTTGGTGGGGATCAGGCTTAAGATCTATTCCTGTTCAGGATGAAAGCCTAGTACCCTAGGGAAACAGTACTCCATGAAGTTTCATTCCATGCCTTTTATGATTCAACCATTATTGAACCATGACTGGGAAAAAGCTTGCATTACACCATGTAGAAGTGGTCCTGCTGCACCATCTGTCTAGGTTCTTCCGCCCAACCACAGGGACCACTAGCTACACTGTAGATGAACACCACAGAGGAGTCAGGTCCCAACTTTTCTTTTTCTTGTAAAGTGAATTTGTTACTCAGAGTTCTCTAGAGAAACAGAATCTGTAGAATCAACATATATCACCAGCAAAATTTATCAGGTTTGCCTACACGGTACTGGCTGAGTAATCCAACAATGGCGACTGCATGCTAGAAACCTGGTAACTGCTTAATCCATGAATTTGGATGGCTTAGCAGCCCCAATCTGGCAACAAAGGTCTGGAGGATTCTTGGAGAGTAGTCTACTTTGGACGGCTGTTGGAAACAGGTCATAAGGACCAGTTTAAGTTTAGACAATATGACACTGATGTGGTATCCAGTATATATGTCAGCTAAAACATGACTGACACTGCACTTGGGGGGAGGGATGAGTCAGCACAAAATGACTGACACCAGAAGTCCAGAAAGCCTCAAAGTAAACAGTGATATAATCTGTTATACAAGTATTTTTGGCAAAGTACCACTTTTATGTGACTCTGTATAATTATGTCCTTGAGATCAGAGGCCTGAGCCTTTGCCAGCCTGCTTGTGTGTTCGTAGGCCTGTGTGTCTATGTTGACGTGGCCTGCAAGTTGGTCTGCATGTGTGTCTATGCCTGCCTGTGTTTAGCCCATGTGAGCCAGTGGCTACCTGCTCAGTGCCCTGTGTGCTAATGAATAAACTATGTCTTATCTGCCTGTGACTCCTCACATTCTTTTCAACCTCTCAAACTCCTGAGACCTTCCTTTTCTGACATCTAAGCCTGGCGCTCACAGCAGCGGAAGAAGCAGGGTTCTAATGTGAGCAAAGGACAGCAGCAACAGTTGAAAAAACATCATCGATGCACTCACCATCCAGGAGAGAAGGCCAGCAGGCAAAGGCAATGGCTTTTCCCTGGAACCTCCTTACATCTGGACTATCGCTGGAAGGTGCTGCCCCTTCTGGGGCAGGGTCTGTCTATCTCAGTTAATCCTTCCAGGAAATACCCTTGCAAACTCACCCTGAAGCATGTCTCTTAGTTGAGTCCAGATCCAACCAAGTTGACAACCAATAACAACCATTCACACTGAATAAAGCTTTTTAGGAACTCTCACTGGTGGTCTTAAAAAAGAGAAGTCTGCTGGGCATGGTGGTGCACGCCTTTAATTCCAGCATTTGGGAGGCAGAGGTAGGCAGATCTTTGTGAGTTCAAGGCCAGCCTGGTCTCCATAGTGAGTTCCAGGACAGCTGGGGCTATAGGGAGACCCTGTCTCAAAAAGACAGAAAAAAAAAAAAAAAAAAGAGAGACGTCTGCTTCTACATTTGACATAACCCAGTCAGGCTGAAAAATCTGCCAATGGGGCTGTTCACATGATGCAGTCACTTGGTGATAAATACCAATGACAGCTGAGTGGTGGGCCAGAAGCAGAGGCTCTGGGGGCCATTTAACCTGAGTTCTGCTGTGAATAAGTAACAAAGAACCTAAATCTTAATTAGCTTGTCTTTTCAAGGAACTTCATGAAAGGCAAAGAACAGTTGTAAGAGGATAGTAATAGGAAATTTCAATCATGGTCTCTGGGCAAGTGTCAGAGGGTCAGGGATTCAAGGTCAATTCTTTTTCAAAAGGAGGCAGCTTTTCTGCTAAGAGTTTTTGATATTCCCCCATTAAAGGGCATTTGATATAGTGAACTAGTCCAGGGTTTCCTACTTATAGAGACAGATGCTGGCTGATGGAATAGGTGAAGTTATTTGTCAAAGTGATGGATACTTACAGAGTCATTGAAAGAACTAGATTTGAGTCTTGGTAGGCATTAAGGCTGCCAACATCACACTATGGAAACAAGTTAATTAAGATATCACTTGGCAACTGTCAAGTGCTGAACAGAATAGGTTTTACTCGGCCATCAATGGGCTTAGACATAGGACAACCGCCACCACTGTCACTAGAAGAATCATAGAGTCCTTTCTTTTATTGTAATGGTTTCAAAGGCAAAGTCCAGAAGAATGGGTCTGATCTGTGGAACCACGGCATCATGCCTAACTGCAAGAAAATCTGAGTATGTAGTCAGCCTTGTGTTATGGAACAAAACACTAGAGAAAATGAACTTTATACAGAGAGAATATTTAACTCACAGAGGTTCATGGTCTTAATTCTGGTGCAGGCCCTCCTGGCTGTGATCATATTGTGGAGAATAGCAATGGTGGGAGCTAGAGATGGAATGAGCACGTGGTGAAGTTTCTGGCCCTGGCAGGCTCAGGTTTGCTCTCTTCCTAGCAATCATCCTGTGAGAACTCAGGTAATTATATGCGAGCTGCCTTTCCAGAGCATTCCCCCTGAGCTTCACCTCCTTAGGTTACACCTCTGTGTGGGCAACAAGCTCCAGTTCTTTCTAAAGCAGGAAGAGGGTAGGAGCCTAGTAAACATATCAACAGAGTGGACTTTTCTAGCCTTAGGATTAGTGTTCAGAAACTGGGAAACACCCCCAAAGGAAAAAAATTAAATTTGAAAATTCTAGTTTCTGATGAGGAAGGAGAGAGTGTGGTAGAATCTAAGTGAAGGTGGTGACTAGGGAAATTTCCCCGCTCCAGAAAAGAATTTGAGAAGAACAAAGTGTGATGATTATTGTTGCACCATATAGATGCAATTAGAATCACCTTGGGAGCTTTCAAAAGGCAGTTTTTTGGCTCCATCCTGGACCAACACAATTTCCGGTAGGGAATTATGTTTTCAAAACTCCTCCTGGGGATTCTGTTTGGCTAGGTTTGAGAGCCACTCAAAGGCACCTAGAGGAAAGAACACAGGTGGGCTCTAGAGCTGACAGTGGCAGATGCCAGGAGGTGGCATCAGCCTACAGCCACTTTAAGCATGTTTGGCATCTTTCGGGTTCCGGAGCTGCTGAGTAACAACAGCGGGAATCATCTTGTAAATTGCTGACATTTTTAAAGGCCTAACATGATGCACATGAGACACTTTTTAAAGCCTGAAAAATGTTGCATGATTAATAAAAGATTTCTTCTCTGGGCAGCACAGGAAGGGAAGAGGGGGCTATGTTAACAAAGTCCAGTGCTAGAGAGCTGTGCTGTGGGCCTGGAAACCAGAGCTGCAGTCCTCCCCCAGACCCTCACTCATTTGTCCTGGAATGACTGATTTTTCCACTTCAGTGAGCTGAGTAGGTGGGGAGTGAGCAAGCCTGGTCTCAGTCCTTAGGAAGATGCCTGACTGTGAAAGCCAGGCAAAATGCTTCCAGGAGCCCAGTGAGCCCATCAGTACCCTCAAAGAGAGGAGCCATCTCTAGCTACAGCTCTGGCGAATCATATAGACTTCCTTGCCCAGGGCAGTGCTTGGCTCAGCCAGGGACGCTCTGGAACACAAAAAAAATGTTTCCAGATTTAAGAATGCCACCTTAGTCTATTTAGCTGGTGCAACAATGTAAAATAATAAACGTATCTTAGAAATGTATTTTGTACAGTTCTAGAGGCTAGAAAGTCTCTATAGAAGGTCAAGGTACAACAGATCTGATGTGTGAGAAGGACCCCTGTCCTGGTTCCCTGATGGAGCCTTCTCCCTGAATCCTTACTCAGGGAAAGAGACAAATCAGCTCCCTGAGCCTCTGTCTCTAATCACCTTCCATAGCCCCTAGCTTCTCAATAGCTCCATTTTGAGATTAAGATTATAACACATGAATTAGGGTGGGGGGATGATATGCAGACCATAGCACAAATTTAGGCTGGGCGTGGTGGTGCATGCCTTTAATCCCAGCACTTGGGAGGCAGAGGTGGTCAGATCTCTGTGAGTTCAAGGCCAGCCTGGTCTACATAATGAGCTCCAGGACAGCTGGGCTACAGGGAGACCCTGTCTCAAAAAGATAAAAAAAAAAAAAAAAAAAAAAAAAAAACCAAAAAAAACCCCCGAACTTTAGAATCCAAGTGAATTTCCAAAGTACTAAATCTGATAGGAAATAAAAGTAATTATGCAAGGAAAGTATATCATGGAACTAAACATTTAATGAAAAAATCCAGTGGCAGCAAGGATCAATATTAGCTCTCCAAGGTAAACAACTCAGGGACCTGTTTGGAGATGGGAGAGATAGTGAGCCTGGGGAGGTAAAAGGCCCCCCTTCTTGCTGATGATGCTCCCTCATCCATCTCTATTTGCTGGTTATTAATGTGATGGATGCACCCACAGTCTGTATAGCTGCTGTCTCTGCCCTTTGCCTGCTCCATTATTAAGATTTGCAGGTGACCTTGAAGGGTAGACTCCAAAGGGCGCCATGCTGATCAATGTTTTTCCCTGTCAATTTCTGGTAAAACCAGCCCCCTCTGCTCCTGTGTCAAGACAAGCTTAGATCCCTTTTTAAAATGATCAAAAGTGGTACTGAGATTCATAATGACAACAGGGACCTTCCAGCTGTTGCTTTATTTTCTTGTAGTACATTATAGGCTGTAAGACCAATATGAGGGAGAAAATACCATTAAGAGGATTCATGAAAATCTTTGGTAATAATTGGGCTGCTGGAGCAGAGTGAAGATGACCAATGGCCCTTTCAAACACCTTTGACTTGACTGAAATAATTTCCTAAATTGGAATAGGGCAATAGACTTTAAAAAAATGGGAGGTTTTCTTTGATATTTATAATGACAGGGTTGTGTTTGGAATATATTTTCATAAATATTTATTGACAACTTACTATGCTTTATGTTGTTACTACTAGAATAACTGTTTCAACATCCCCACCTCACAAATGATATTTAATGGTGGGGGAGAAAACCAAAGAATTAGTGACAGATTGAGGTAAGCTCAAGATGCCCTGTGAAGGAACGGGTGGTTGATTATGTCTGATAGTGTCTTGTCTGTTATCTTTGAATTCTGAGCCGTGCGTGTGTGTGTTTGTGTGTGTGTGTGTGTGTGTGTGTGTGTGTGTGTGTGTGTAGGGGATGGGAAGATAATCAGTGGTTTGTTATTAGTGACTTACAGTACATGTCAGAAGTGGTGGTGGAATCCATAGATGATGATGATGGAGGGGTTTTGGATACTATAAGCTAAGAATTGAAGACTGGCTGAGGACTTTGTAGATCAAGCTAAGGAGTTTGGATTCTTCTCAATACAATACATTACAAAACCTTAAGATTCATTTGTATTAGGATCACTTAGGATTTTGCCACTCACAATATCAAACAAGCAGCACAGAATTACCTGGGGGTCCATTGGAAATGGAACATCTCACCATGCCTGTAGATTCTGCAGCAGAGCTTGTTATTCCATCCAATAAGCTGATCCATAAATACAGTGAAACTCTTCCTCAGGAGCTTGTAGGGAAAATGAAGATGCTTTGGGTTTTAGATTTTGATTCAATAGAATTGGAGTGAGATCCTGGAGCATGCATTTTTAATAAACACCCCAAGAAATTATGCAAAGGATAATTATGCCAAAGGTGGCAAAGGATTTAAAAGAAAATACCCAGGCCTCTCCAGACCAGTTGCATTAGGCTCTTGGGGGAAGAAACTCATTATGACTGTTTTCTAAATCTCTTTAGGTAATGTGTGTGAACAATTGAGATCACTTGTCTTAGGCAGGGAAGTGATATGCTCACAACTCTTTTTATAGATCTCTCTTTCCTTTGTTTAATTTTATTTATTTTAAATATATTTTATTGGATATTTGTGGATTTCATACATCTTAATAATATTTAACTTCTCTTTACCTATCTGCACCCCCCCATAGCCTGCCCACAATACTTCTTACATTTTGTCATATATGCTAAGATCTACTGAATCAAGTTTGTGTACCCAGATGTCCCTTGGTGTGAATTCATCCAGTAGAGCCTGTTCAGCCTATCTAGCATCTCTTAAAGAAGATCATCTCTCCTTCACCCAGCAGTGATCAGCTGCCAATAGTTCCTTGCCAAAATTGTGATCTCCTGCCCATTTTCCCAGTTCTATTCTGGTTTTTGTCTGATAGAGTTTACATAGATCTTATGCAGGCAGATACCTCCTTTATACCTATATCTCAATATTCGTTGATACTTTGATAAAAATAATTATGTAGGGAAAGTACTTGACTAGCTGAGTGAGTTTGCCAAATCCAAGGGGTCACCATTCCCCTGCTTTGGGACTAGGCCTAGTCCTACTGCTCCAGGGCACACATTGTTTCTGCTTAGGTAGACAGAACAGGATAAGTTGATCCCCATCACCTCAGCTTGGGCTTACCCTCCTTCAACCTTCTGGAGAGCTCCTGACTAGCCTTTCTGGAACTATCTGGTCCATCCAATAAAAAGATCAAAAGAGAGAGCCTGAAGCACACACCAGACCAACTAACTATTCATGCCAGATCAGAAAGTAACCAAGCTATATCAATCAACAATATAAACAGAATCAAACTTCCATGAAGAAAAAAGTTAGGCTTTAATTTTATATCAGACACACAACCAACAAAAGAAATCCATATAACCATGCCACAATGAAAAAACACAAATAATATGAAAAATCAAGATAATATGCCCCCACCAAATCCCACCAGTCCTATAGAAAGAAATGTTCTACAATGAGAACTGCCTAGAGGAACCCCAAGACACAGAATTTAAAAGAATAAACATAAACATGATAAAAAATTAAACAAAATTAAAGAACACACAAACAAAGCACTCAGAAGAGGATAGGGATAAACTCCTGACATAAGTTCAAGAAAATACAACTATGTGGATGAATAAATGACAAAGACAATTCGTTATTGGAAAAAAATTAATTCATGAAAGTGATAGAAATATTGAAACAAACTCAGGCTGAAATGAAGATGCACTTGAAACACTCAATTAGAAGCGATAGGAGAAGGCCTCACCAATAGAATGAAAGAAAAGGAAAACATTAGGGCTGGATGATAGAGCTGAAGAATTAGACTACTCAAAAAAACCCCACAGGAATGGAATATGCAGGAAATGTGGGAACCATGAAAAGACTATATTTATACACTGTAGGCATAGAGAAAGGAGAAGAATCCCAGGTCAAGGACACTGACCAATCTTCACAGGATTAGAGAAGAAAATTCATCTAAACTACAGAAAGACATCCACCATGATAAAGTTGTTTTGTTTTTTTCCACAGAAGTAGAAAAAGAATACTAAAATTTGTATGGAATCACAAAAGGACCCGGATAACCAAATCCTGAACATAAAGACCAGTGGAGGGGGGATCACTGTGCCAGATCTCAAATTATATTACAGAGCTATAGTCATAACAGCATAGTACTGGTATACAGATATACAGATATACAGATCAATGGAACATACCTGAAGACCCAAACATGAGTGCATGCAATTTCAGCCACCTGATATTTGACAAAGGTGCTAAGAACACACAGTGGAGGAAAGACAGTATATTCAACAGATGGTGTTGGCAAAACTGGATCTCAGAGTATAAAAGAATGATTAGACCCATACCTATCACCCTGTACAAAAAAATCAAATCCAAATGGATCAAAGACCTCATTGTGAAACCTGAAATGCTAAAATTGTTAGAAAAAAATGTGCTCAGTACTCTACAATACATAGGTTCAGGAAAGGACTTTGTAACTCGGGTATCAGTTGCTCAGGAATTAAGGTCAACAATCCACAAATGGTACCTCGTTAAACTAAAAAGCTTCTGTACAGCAAAAGAAACAACCAGTTGAGTGAAAAGGAAGCATACAGAATGAGAGAAAATATTCACCAGCTATACATCTGGCAGACGATTAATATCCAGAATACACAAAAAAATCAAATACAGGGGCCAGGTATAGTGGTGCATGCCTTTAATCCCAGCACTCAGGAGGCAGAGGCAGGTAGATCTCTGTTAAACTGAGGGCAGTCTGGTCTCCACAGCAAGTTCCAGGCCAGCCTGGGCTATAGGGAGACCCTGTCTCAAAAAGACAAAAAAAAAAAAAAAAAAAAACACAAAAAAAAAAAAAAAAAAAAAAAAAAAAAACAACAACAACAACAACAACAAAAAAAAAAACAAAGAAAACCTTCAAAAACAAGCAGGAAAACAAATGACCCAATTGAAAAATGGGCTATTAATCTCAACAGAGAGCTCTCAAAAGAATAAAAATGGCTAAGAAACACCCTTAAAAATGTCCAAATCATTCTAGACAGGATAGGGAAGCTGTACCAATGAAATCTCCACAGTATGTTAGTCTAATGAGATCTGCATAAAGACAAAATCAGTTGCCAAGGTGGATGGGGAAATTCCATGGAGGCCCATTTCAAGATGAAGAACTATAGGCCATCAATGACGCTAAAGAGAGGAGAATCAGTTTCCTTGAGGGACTAGAGCCTGAGAGATTATCTAATCCCAAACAGACAGCCTTAAACACAGGTACACATGAGCACCACTAAAACTAAGTGTATTATATATTTATACATATATATGTATATTTATAAATGTATATATGCAACAATAACAATCACAGAGGACAAGAATTGAGAGGGAGTGAAGATATGGGAGGAGTTGGTGGGGGCCTGGGAGGGATGGAAATAGTGCAAATATAATACTCCTATATGAAATTATAAAAGAAATAAAAATTAGAAGTTTAAAAAAATCTCCAAATCTTCATTAATTAGGGAAATGGAAATCAAGATTCCTTTAACATTTCATCTAACCCCCATCAGAATGGCTAGGATAAAAAGAACAAATGACACTAAATGCTGGCGTTGACGTAGGGAAGGGGGAACCATCAATCACTCTTGGTGGGATTGCAAACTGGTGCAACCACTGTGGAATTAGGACGGAGAACTCTCAAAAACTACGAATAAATCTACCATATGATTTGTTATACCACCCTTGGCATATACCCAAAGGACTCATCCTACTGCAGAGATATTTTCAGAGACATGTTTTTTGCTGCCCTTTTTACAATAACTAGGGAATGGAAACAACTGTCCCTCAACTGACGAATGAATGTTGGAAATGTGTAAAAAGAAAATAATTATATCATAAAGACTGCAAATTTCACTAAGTATTTTCATCATTTATAAGGAAAGCTCCCTTCCAAACATGTTTTAACCCTCATCATTTACAGTGATTCCAACTCTAAAAAGAGATGCAAGATGGTGCTTTAAAAAGCTCAGAACTATAGTCCCAGCACTTGGGAGGCAGAGGCAGGCAGATCTCTGTGAGTTCAAGGCCAGCCTGGTCTACATAGAGAGTTCCAGGACAGCTGGGGCTACAGGGAGACCCTGTCTCAAAAAGACCAAGAAAAATTTATTATTTTTATTATTTTATGTGTATGAGGTATTTCCTGCATGTATGTGAGTGCATCCGTGTCCTGCAATGCTGCGGAGGTCAGAGGAGGGCTTCGGATTCCCCTGGAACTGGAGTTAAGGATGGTTTGTAACCACCATGTGGGTACTGGGAATCAAACCTGGGTCCTCTGCAAGAGAAGTCAGTGCTCTTACCCACTGAACCATCTCTCCAGCCCCCCCCTTTCTAAGAGATATTTTATTTATTATTCTACAATTGATTTTTATATGTTGGCCTTATAGCAATGAAGTTGAGTGTCTGCTAATGGCCTCTGCAGACCCTTCCATTTTCCACATAAATGATTTCCCTCAGAAACAATACAATTGTGTTCCTCATTTCAGTATTTCTACTTCTTTTCTTGGTCTTACTGTATTTGTGAGGTCTCTGGTAAAGTGTTGAAAAGTAGAAGTCACGTAGGCATCCTTGCATCATAACCTTACAATGAACAAGTTTTTTTTCTATTAAGAATAATGTCCTCTATAGGTTTTTGTATAAAGTTTAACAATCTGGGAGAAAAAAAACTATTTTCAGTTTACTAAGGATTGATTCAATTTTTTTTTAAAAAAGAAGCTAGTTTAAGCTCAAACCAAACCAAATTCCAGCATAGACGTAGGGAAATGGGTAGGAAGCCCCAGCCTTAGCTGAGGAACTATTGGCAGCTGATGACTATCAGGAGAGGGAGAGTTGGTCTTCTTTAAGGGAGTGATGCTAGATAGGTTGACCAGGCTCCAGTGGATGCACTTGGGGACACAAACTTGACTGAATAGACCTTAAACATATATGATAGAAAGCATGAAATCTGGTGCGGGGGGCGGGGGGCAGCTATGAGATGGTAGATAAGGGGAGAGGGTCTAAATATGATCAAGATGTATGAAATTCATAAAAATTCAATAAAAAAGAACCAAGCTTAATTTTATTTTTTAAAAAAAGGTCAGAAGTATTTTTGAGCTCCTGCACCTGTGTCAGGCTACTTGTCTCCTGTACTCCCTGTATTCTTCTCTGTTTGGGGGATAACAGAATTTAGCCAGCCTCTGGTATCGTTCTCTTCCTACTCTTTCCATATGATATAGGATATGGTTCTCTCTGCTCTATGTTAGTCAATTCATCTCTAAGGCACAACAATAAAACTGCATTTTGTGGTTACAAGGATAAGAGTGTACATGAGGAAGTATGCTATTAAATATGCAATTCTCACGAAGGCAAAATCTCTGAGTGTGGTTTGAAGCAAGCACAGCCAAAAAACACTGTCTTTGTTTCTTTTGCTGTTGTGATAAAATACTCTGACAAAAGCAAATAAGGGGAAAGGGTTTCTTCTGGCTCACAGTTCAAGGTGCAAGCATTGTGGCAGGGAAGTCAAGGCAACAGGAGCTTGAAGCAGCTGCTCACATCACATCCACAGTCACGAAGCAGAGGTTCAACACATGCTTTAACTCAGCTGCCTTTCTCCTCTTAAATAGCACAGGATTCCAGCCAGCAAATGGCACTGCTCAGAATGGGTGTGCCTTGCCATTTCAATTAACCTAACCAACATAACGGCCCTTGGACAAGGCCCAGAGGCCCATCTCCCACGTGATTCTAGATCTTATCAACTTGGCATCACAAACACTGTACAAAAATCTTCACTGTGATCCTGATATTAAGGTTTGAAATACAAATATGATGTGTCAGGCACTGTGCTGGAGACTTTGCTGTCTTAGCCTCATGGAGTCCTTATAATGACTTGATAAGGTAGTCTTTTTGTAATTTTGATCTTACTAGGAATGCAATTAGCTTATTCATGTTCACAAAGCTAGAGACGGATGTGTTGAGGATTTGAACCTCACTCCATTGGAGTCCGATTTCAAATGAACTGAAGCCTTCTACTGAGAATGTGTGACATCACAATACAACTCACTTGAAATACATCTTTCCTATGTGAGTGTAGTATATGTGTGTGGTACATGTATATGTCTGTGCAGACCTATATGAGCAGGGAGGCTGGAGGAGAATATCAAATGCTCTGCTCCATCGTTCTCTGCCTTTGGCAGCCTCTCTCACTGGACTTGGGAGCCAGGCCAGCAGACAGAAAGCCCTAGTGATCCTTCTGTCTCTACCCCATAGTGCTGGGGCTATAGGTGTGTAGGTCATGCCTAACTTTTTACATGCCTTCTAGGATCTGGACTCGGGTGCTCATGCTGGCAGAGCAAGTGCTCTTGCCTGTTGAATCATCTCTTCTGACACTTGAAATAAATATTGAGTGATCATTCCATATACCATTGGCTAAAATCAATGTAACATTTGAAGATCTGAGAAGCAGCTCAACCCCAGAAAACTGAGACAGACAGCCCCTGACACCCACAGGGACAAGCTCATAAGCTGGATGTGTTCCCATCGCCTGGCACTTTGGCTGATTGAGTAATCTGAAAGCAACAGCTGTGCTAGTTAATTTTTCCAAGTTCATTTACAAACTTACTGGCTTACACTGCATGTTGTCAGGGAAACTGGAGTTTAAAGGCATGGAGGCCTTATTAGCAGACAAGGAGTTTATATCGGAAGCTAGAAGGCAGTCAACAAGTCATACTGGGGAAAGTAGGGAGGAAGGAGTTTGCCCATCCCCAGGGAGCAAGCACATTCCTCCTTCAGACTGTAGCCAGAGAGTTGCTCAGTAGCTCAACTTCTATCTTTGGGAGCAACACAGCAGACTAGATTTAGCTGAAGGGGTGGGTGGTGATGGCCGCACACCTGGCCCTTTGTCACAGTGATATTATACCTATTCTCCTCATGGTATCTTGGGAAGTAAGTAGGGTAGTGGGGACTTCAATGTTAATTAACCAGTCAGCTCACTGCCAATATACTGGTGTAGCACCGTGCATTGCAAAGTCTATCATATATCAGAATCACCTGGGCAGCTGAAGACATTGCCCAGTCCCACCCCTAGGGTATTTAGGTCAGTAGATCTGGCATGCACCTGGCTATTTGCATTTGTGTCATGTTCCTAGGCTATACTGATACTACTGGTCAAAAGACCAGAACTCGGAAATCATTGGTGACTGGTTACTGTGCTGTCCTGCTGTGATCCCCTGTGGGACAGAAGGTCTTTTTCCTTTACCTAATAGGGATGCTGTGGCTATAGCTCTTAATCCTGCTTGGAATTGTTCACAGGTGAATATAGGACTTCTTTATCTAAGGTTTTAGTCTGTTTCTGGCTCAGAGCCTATACTCAATGATTAGTGGATATAAGAGAGATAGGGGCTCTTCACTCAGGATAAAGACTTAGAAGTCCTTCCCAGTGTCAGCACACTTGTGGGGTTGATTATGGTCCTTGCTGTGACTGTACTGCAGGTCGCTCAGGTCATACTTTGGGCCAATGAGAAAGGGCAAAAGCCAACCTTGGTTCATGAACAGTTTGCCACCTTGGTTGGGTGGGTGCAGGATAGAGGAAAAAGCCTGACTGCGGGACTTCCACTCATGAGATGCCTTGAATGTGATGGTGAGGGGAGAACCATTGGACAGCACAAGTCCCAGTCACACAGCATGATGCAAGTCCATGGGCCAGCCCTGCAGACAGTGCTTCTGCAGGAGGCTCTGCAGAGTAATACACCACATGAGGGATGATATATCACTTATGAGAGAAGAGCAGTGAAGTGTTGGGAGGAAGAATGTGATTTATCATTATTCGGCTACAGTGTAATTGCCTAAAACATTTTAATGGGGTGTAGAAACCACGATGGTACAAATTTGGAGAGGGTATTAAAAGGGCACCGTAAAGCACCCTCTACCCTAGCTTGTAGTAAGGAACTTCTGGGAAGACAATGTTCTCCAGAGAGAATAGGGTGACTTCAGGAAAATAGATTAGATGGAGAACAGGGGTGCCAGGAGATAAAAGTAGAAACATAAGGAGGTGAACAGGTCATGCTGGATCTTTAAAGGACTCAAAATACAATTTTAAATTTATTATTTGACATCTTTTGAGATGACCATGAGTCAGATATCAGTATGAAAATGATTCTGACAGCAGGCTTAGAGAGGAAAGAACTGTGAGGAAACATATAAATTTTCAATCCCTAGCAATCCTCTAAGGAAGAAATGAAAATAAAGCCCAGCATGGTGGCCCACACCTTTAATCCCAGCTCAGGAGGCAGAGGCAGGTGGATATCTGTGAGATCAAGGCCAGCCTGGTCTACATATGAGTTCCAGAAAGAAAGAAAAGAAGTGAGGGTAGCATCATCATGCTGAAGAGCTCTGGTGTCCTGGGACACATAGATTTGGTCTAGATCTCAGTTCTGCAACCAAGGCTGTGAGACAAGTGACTTAGTCTCTCAAACACAGGTTTCTTCATTTATAAAAGTAGCAGAATGACAATGCCTGCCCTTGACTTTCTTTGCATATTGAATCAACAGACGCTTAGAAGGGAATTCATTCAGTGCCTGCAACTATGAGTATTCAAGCATTAGCTGTCATTATTCCAGATGTGAGCTAACATAAAACTAGAAGGGTCTGAGAAGAGAATCTCAAGTGCTTTAAAGATATGGAAGTATGGAAAAGAAAAGCTAAAGGATTTGCCAGTGGGTGACTTAAAAGTATGAAGAGTTCTAGACTAAACAGGGATCAGCATTCCATCTACCCATTCATCTTCCTTTCTTCAACCATCCATCCATCCATCCATCCATCCATCCATCCATCCATGCATCCGATTTAGTGTTTTCCCTCAATGCCATGTAGTGGCATCCAGTTGTGATATCTCCACAAACATAAATGCAGATGCTAACTAATGCTTCTCAGGGATTGTAGTGTTGTAACATAACATCTGAGCTCATTCTAGGTTGAAATTTCTTATGCAGCAATGTTTCATTTTAGCTCTCTGAGAACTTAACTATTCTAATGCATGACTTGATGACAGTTAATAAAGGAAAGTTAAACTAAACGTTCTTATTCCTCCTTTTACAATGGAGGTGTTAACTACCAGATGTACTGCTTGGAATTCAAAGCCTTTTAGGTGTTTGTGTGAGAGGTTCATCAAATTTTAAAGGCAATCTTGGAAGTAATTGCAAACAAATGGCCGGCTGTTTTTCTACATCCGTTTACAAAGTTCAATTAGTTTGAATTCCTTCTTGCTTGCTAGGGTCATTTACTATGGTTTTGCTTTCTGTATATGCAGGGATGTTGTTGTTTCTTACCTGTCAGGACATATAGGCTATAGTGTGTTGACATATCTACAGCTAAATCTCTCCCATGCTAGAGGATTTCTTATTATATGCCTGTGCGTTTGGTTCTGAAATCTTCCTTTGGGAGCCAGGTAACATTGTCGGCATAAGTATGGGTTGCTGTAGCCGCACTACAGGAAACCATATGATGTTAATAATATGAGATTTACTTGTACTTACTAAAACCCTTAATTACCATGTTCTTTGCTGGTGACAATGTATTATTGGTATAACAATTCCATTTCGATAAGTTGTCTGGAGGAGTACTGGACAGATTTCTTTGCCTTTGAGGACGAGGCTTCGGGAGTAGGGTACTTTAGGAACTTGTTTTCACTCTGTATTCACCATTCTCTCTGCCTGTGTTGTGCTCTCAGCTTCCTGCTCAGCACTGAAACCCTTTTACCTTGAAAACATAGCTCAAGTCTGACCATCCTATGGTGATTTCTGGGTTTCAATCTCTTCCTACCACAGTTTTCCTACCACATTATCTCCATGTTAGGGAGAGGAAGGTATGGAGGCAGGGTGGGATCCAGAGCAAAATAAAGTCAACTATATAGAAGCAGGCAGGACTTCTTATTCAGAATTTGCTACCACAGGGAACAACACATCAGCTGTGGGGGGAGGGGGCAGAGTCTCAAAAAGCAGGCAGAAGAGTAGGAAGACTTTAATGTTGAAGACAGTAAAGGTTCAGGTGTGCCCTGAGGGAGGCTGACTATGTGGACTAACTAACCAGAAGGATATCCGTGGAACTGGTTAGAGACATATACTTGGGTGTCTCTGGTAGATCCTGAGTTAGAAACAGGAACAGAAATAAAAAAAGCTGTCAGTTATTAATCAAGTCTTAGAAGTTTGCAGCCAATTGTTGTTGGGATGACTGTGTGACTTCCTGGGCTCATTGTGAGAGGTAGTGGTCTGATTTCCTACTTGTGTGACTCACAGAAAGTAGGTTGGGTTCCTGGGGGTGGTGATAGTGTGTAGTTCCCTGAGCAGGTTGCTGCTGCAGGTCATGGATCAGAGTTCCATTTTAACACATTCTACGATTGCCAGTGTTTATATTCAGACTCTCACCAGCCAGGAAGCTCCCCTCCCAAGATGGCCAAATGAGACTGGCTGACGTCATGTTCCGATTTGCTTTGTATTCTGTAATAAAACATTGACCAAAGCCAAGCTGGGGAAGAAAGGGTTTATTTGGCTTACAGGTCACATAGTTCATCATCAAGGAAAGCCAAAGCAGGAACCTGAGTCAGGAACTGAAGCAGAGACCATGAAGGAAAGCCACTTGCTGACTTACTTTCCCTGCCTTGCTCAGCTATTTTTCTTATATAGTCCAGGCCCACCTGCCTAGGGATGGCACCCACCCACAGTGGGCTAGGCCCTTCTGCATCAATTAGCAATTAAGGAAGTGCCTCACAGACATGGACATAGGCCAATCAAATGGAGGAAATTCCTCAGTTGAGGTTCCCTCTTCCCAAGTGACAGATTTCTGTCAAGCTGACAAGAACTAACTAGCACAAGTCAGTAAGAATTGAAAGGAAAGAATGGAAAGACAGGATGCTGGTGGTGTAGATGGGAATTGAATGTATTTACAATGTTGTAATTACCATTACTCCTTAACATTCAGATATTTCATCATAGTACTGGCTAAAGTCTACTACTATCAGACTGCCTGGATATAACACCCAACTCTGCTGCTCAGCTGCTGAAGCTGGAGATAATAGTGCTTACATCGTATTGTGCTGTGAGTTGTTAAATGTAAATTACATTAGTTATTATACAGAACATGCTTAGAACAGATACTTATATGAAGTATAGGATATTCTCTGGAGACAAGAATAATGCCCTCACCTGGCAACAAGTCGAGAGGAGGAGCAGACTTTGAAGCAGGCTGCATAGATCTGGACTTCCAATTGGTGCTTCAGAGCAAGTCTGGGTGCCCCGAGGTGAATTTCCTCCAGTTTTGGTTAAGTTATTTCTTTTCATCTTTTAAACTTCTTATTTACTTAAATCAACAATTAAAATTACATCTATCATGTACAACATGATGTTTTGAAATATGCACATAGTGTACAATGGCTAATTAGCATATGCATTATCTATGTACCTATTTTTTGGTAAGGAAATGCTTAACACCTCTCAGCAGTTTTTCAAGTATTCATTATTAGCTATAATTACCACGTGCAACAGATCTTATACTTACTCTTCATCAGTGAAATTTTGTGTCCTTTGATCAACCTCTTTCCATTTCTCCTCTCCCAAGCCCCTGGTAGCCAGAGTTCTGCTCTCTGAATACGTGAATCCAACTTTATTAGGTTCCACACATGAATGAGTTTGTGTAGCACCTGTCTTTTCTAGGCATGTCTTATTTTACTTAGCAGGTCCATCAGGGCCATTGCAGATGACAGGATTTCCCTTTTTGAAAGGCTGACATGAAGGTTCTGGCAGTGAACAAAGGAGGGCAGACATCTCGTCAACACACTCATTTCTATTCATTTGGATACAGATCCAAAAGTGGGATAGCTGGATCATATGGAAGTTCTATTTTCAGCTTTGTGAGAAACTTCCATTCGATTTTCCATAATGGCTTTACAAATTTACAACTTCAATTCGAAATGCTTCTTTTGGAGTTAGAATAATACCCCTTAGACAAGCAGCATTATTGGTCTGAAATAAAGAGAATAATCAGAGAATGTATAAAACGAGTTAAAATGTATAAGATAGAAGAGTTTGGCAAAATATTTCTAGTTCTTTGTAGCTTACAAATGAGTTTCTGTTGATATTTTGGACACGTAAAATACTTACTTTTGACTGTTAACAAATGCTGGGAATAGATACAACATTGTAAATTCATTCAATTCCCTCTGACATTTGACTTCCACTTCATTAAAATCCCAGCCCTTTACATTTATACAGGTACTGTCAACTCTTATGTCAAATAGAGAGTGATTTAGTTTTCAATCAGGAATCATAAGTATGTACTGATGTTAATGAATTGTTTACTACCCTTGGATGTTAGCTAAACACCTTGTTGAGTGTATGTTATTTGTTTTACATCAATTCTATTTTAAAGACTCGCATTAATAAAGTGAAATGCCAAGAGTCCATATGACAGATATTTTGTAGGGTTATGTTTTTACACTTGATCATTTTATTCTGAGGTAAAGAAGAGGAAAGAGCGTAGCAAAACCAAAACCCAATGAGAGTCTTACAATCCACAGCTCTTTCTTATCATGTGAATTACAGCCTTTCATATAAAACAAAGAAAGCTGGTGATTTATTCTGTGAATCAACAGTCAAACTGTCATTAATAGTATGCATAGCCTTGCTTAGAAAACAAACATTTAATGGTTAGTGAGATGCTATTGTCACAAAACCAATAAATATACACTAAAGATATGAGGGGGCTGAAGAAATGGCTTAATGATTAGGAGTACGTGAAGAGGTCCTGAGTTCAGTTCCTGGCACTCAGAACACATGGTTCACAACCACCTGTAACTTCAGCTCTGTGGGAAACTTCACACATAGCCACTCTCCCACCCCCACATACACATAATTGGAAATAATAAAAATAAATCTTTAAGATATCATGAATAGGGGTTTGAGAGATGACTCAGTAATTAAGAGTACTGTCTGCTCTTGCAAAGGATCCAGGTTCAGTTCCCACTATCCACATGGCAGCTAACAACCATCGTCCATAAGCCTAGTTCCAGGGGACCCTCTTCTAGTCCTCTATGAACACTGCACACACATGGTGCACTTACATACATGCAGACAACACATTCATACACATAAAATAAAAATAAATAAAAACACTTTTAAACAATTATGAGTAGGAATTTGTTCTAACATCACCATTAAAACAAAATGATGGGCCACTTGAAAGGGAGTTTAAGGTTGGATATGAGAGCATACATCTTTAATTCCAGCACTTGAGAAGCAGAGGCAGGCAGAGTTCTTGAGATTGAGGCCAGCCTAGTCTACACATAGCAAGTTCCAGGCCAGCTGGGGCTACAGGAGGAGCTTCAAAAAAAAGTGTGTGTGTGTGTGGCGGGGGGGTGTTAAATGCCTCATGAATAAAGGCCAAAATAAGGTTTGTCTTTTCTTTTAGGGATTTGTTAGGCTTCTCATTCATGAACAGGACAACTAATCATTCAACTTTCTTTCCAAAACTATGGCATATGATGTAATACATTTGCAGAAATGAATCAAACCTTTCCAGATCTTAAAAATAACTTACTGCACCTGTGGTTTGAGAGTACTATATTTTCCAGAGCTCTGGCCAAGAATGTGGTGAATTTTTGCCAGGCTACTTCATCTGAAGGGTTTGATGCCCTGTGTCTCCAAGTCCTTATCCCGTCACTGTCAGTGGGGCTGCTGCTCACATGATCAAAACCAGGATGTTTTTGCATTGAAAATGTGCTTTCCCTCCTCAGACGAGCTCTTCTATTTTTCACGTACAAAGGGGACAAAAAGCTTTACATGTTATCTTGCTTGCTCAGGTATCTTCATGAAACGGAAAATAAATACTGGCTGAATCAACAGCTGAATCAATATCTACCTCAATGTACTGCTTCTCTTGTGGCTGCCAGCAAAATTATTGATGCCTAGATGCACTGAATTTCCAACTACATGTAATGTATTATGGACTCATTAACTTTGTTTATCAAATAAGAAAAGCCCAGGCTGCAGTGGAGGCATCAACTCAATAAAAGGATGAGTTTAGCCTTGCTACCCTTTGGTTTCTTACTTCAAATTTGCAATGGTTTTTCATTTTAGTTCAAAACAAAAATTCATAACCCTGCATATCAGAACAAAATAAAGATGAACAAAACTAGTTCACAATAAACAGGAAGTTAAGGGAACATGTAAGAAAAAAATGGAAAAAATGGTGAAAAAAAAAGCGAGGAAATGAGTCCAATCTGGAAGAACATTTATACGAGTATGAACCAGTTCTGTGGTGCTTTTCCACTCTAGAAAAATATGGTGAGCTACAAATACAATAAGATCTCCAAGTCAAAATAAAAACAGAGAGAAAAGAGAGATTATTCTCAGGCAGTACCAAAATAAATATGATGCATGCCTAGAATTATAGCTCTTCAGAAGCTGAGGCAGGAAGGATGCTCAAGGACATACTGGCTAACCCACTGTATATATACACACACACACATATATATATATATATGCATTCCTTAATATACTGTATTCACTAATATACAATATGTCACTGTCAAACTCTTTATATATATGAATCTAATATATATATATTAAGGAAAATGCAAAGAGATGAAAATACAGTTATTGACTTGAGCAATAAGGAGAACAATCTTCCAACAGGCAGGTGGAAAGTCCTGTCAACTACAGGGGGAAAATCAAGTTTATCTTTCCAAAGTCATAATTAATGATTGGAGAGGAGGAAAAAAACAGGAAATATGAGAATATTGTGCTTAGCTGAGCAGTTGTTTATTTTTTTTTCAATTCCTGCCTTTTAGCAATTGGAATATAATGTGACTTAAGCATTCTTAAGAGATTTTAAATAACTTTTAATATTCAAGTCTATCTTCTCTGTCTTCTTCTGATTTTTCATATTAACTAATTATTCTTCTGAGTAACCAAGAGCTTCCTTCTTCGCTTACTTGGTATTTTTTATTAGATTTCAGGCATAGTGGATTTTATGTTGCTAGGTGCTTATTATTTATATTCTTCTAACAAGTACTGGAATTTATTCTAGTGAGCAAGTAAGCTACTTATATGCAGTTAGATTTGGGGGACACTTTTAATTTTGTCACTATATTCCAGTACAGGAACTACTCCAAGCCATTTGGCACCTCTGGCCTGTGTCCTCCTAGTGCCCATGAGCTTCAGAACCCTTCTCAGATAAAATCTGGAGATACTCAAGTTCTTGATAAAATGGAGTAGTATTTGAATGCAATGTGCATGTATCTTATGGCATTCTCTAAGCTATTCTAAGACAATGAACATGCTATGTAAATAATTGCTATACTGTACTATTTAGGGAATAGAGACAGGAGAAAACTGACCAACCGTGTCTAGTATACGTACATCTTTTCCCAAATATTTTAGACCCAAGATTGCTTGACTCAGTGGTATGGATGGCTGCCCACAACTGCTTAGCCTGCATCTCTTTTTAAAAAACTTTCTATTTTATGTGTATGAATGTTATATCTACAGGTATGTAAGCACACCTGTGTCATGTAAGTGCCCCCAAAGGACAGAAGACGGTCTCGGATCTCCTGGAACTCAGGTTGCAGATGGTTGCTAGCCACCACGTTGGTGCTGGGATTCACAGCTGGGTCTTCTGTAAGAGCAACCAGTGCCATCTCTCCAGCCTCTAGCCTGCTTCTCTTTCGCTGTCTCCCAGCAGTTCCCTTACATGGGGCCTTCCCTGTAGATCTCCACACAGGCTTTCCTCCTCTATGCTGTGTCCTCCCTCACATTTAGTAGCCTTGGCATTCTCACATTCTGATCCTCAATTCCTGAAATCAGGAGCCTCACCAGCCTCAGTTTGTGCCCTTCTACCCCACCCAGTGCCATATCTCTGAAACCGCCTCCCAGCGAGGCTAGCACAGGGCTTGGCTCATTTGTTTTGCTTTTTCCTCATGGGTTATAGGGTTTCCCTGCTGGCTTCTCATTCAGTGTCCGCGAACAATTGTTTTATATAATCATCCAGTTGTCAGGGTTTTGTTTTAATGGAAGAAAGCCAATTCCTGCAGAAGTTAATTCTTCAGAGGTTGGTATGCTAAGTGCCACATAGTTTTCAAGGATAAAAGGAGATAGGGGATTTTCTTAAATAGAAGAAAACTTTGATGTTTTAAGACTCATAGCCCTTTTTGAAAAAAAAATTGATTTAATGGTAAAATTTGGTCGGTCTGTACATATATCACCATGCAGCAGTCAGACATGAGTCATTGTGGTAACACCCTTGGGATGAAGGGAGCTAAACCTGAACAGTTGTAGGAATAATGGCTACATAATATAACTTTAGTGTTATAACTGAACTTTGATCAAATTTAAAATGAGAAAAGAGAGAATGTGAAAGAGTTACAAGCATAAACTTCATCATTCCTAGCAATCAGTTCAAGCTTTAAAATCGGGAGTGCACATATAAAAATATATTAGCTACAACCCATGTTTCCTTCAAATCATTTTATAGCTTCATAGGACTATTAGAAAAACTAATCCCTGTGTTAAGGAAACTATTTCTTATCTTCAGCTTATTTCAGTTTTCAAATAAAATAAAACATGGATTTGCAAAGAAAGCTTTGTGTCACCATTCTACCCTTAAGAAATTATTTCCTTCTGTCTTCTTTCTTTCTAACCTTCATGTTTCTGTGTTAATACAAGGGCTTAAAGATGTCTGCAATGATGTACATTGAATTCTTCCACTATTTCTTCATGCTGAGATTGTATGACTTGTTGCCGTTTCCTTTTCTTCTCTTGCATTTCTTTATTTTGTCATATGTTCAACGAATATACTACACAGCAGCAGTGGTTCTAGATTACAAAGATAGAAGAGTTACATTGCAAATGAAGTCCATGTTATCACAGGTCTTACATTCTACTGGTAGGTGGCCAACAGCTGAAAACTAAATACACTGTTCAATTTAGTGGAAAGTCCCATGAGGAAAGTCGGGTGGGGGTGGGGGGAACAGACAGTGCGAAGGTTAGGCTGGGTCTTGTTTGTGTCTTGTGAATATTCAATTGTTCCCAGACCATTTGGTGAAAAGACTATTCATTCTCATTTGGAGATTTTCAATCTTTGTCAGAAAACTAGTTGGCTGTACTTTCAGAGTCTATTTATGGGCTCTCTATTGATTCATATTTCTGTCCACCTGCCAATGATATAGCGTTTGACAATGCAGGGATATAGTAGACTTTAGTTCAGGTAGTGTGATTACTCTAATTTTATTCTTCTTTGTCAAAATTGTTTGACTGGTCTAGTTATTTTCCTTTCTATACATGTTTTAGAATTTGTCCCAAATCTAGGAAGAATCCTCCTGGGATAATGTCAGGAGTTTCCCCAAACCTAAAGTAATGTTTGGAAACAATATCTGTAGTATATTGAGTCATTTGTTCTAATTCATTTCTCTCTAAAATACCTTCTCAATGAAATTTCCATTCACATTATTTGTTTTAACTGACACATAAGAATTGCACAAGGCTGGTGAGATGGCTCAGTGGGTGAAGTGGGCAGCCTGAGTTCAATCCCTGGAATCCACATAAAGGTGGAAGGAAGGAACAAGCTCCATAAAGTTGTCCTTTGATCTCCATATGAACGCCCCCATATCAAGCGTGTACACACACACACACACACACACACACACACACACACACACACTAATAATAGTAACAATATACTTTACAAAATTATGGGGTTCTATGTGATATTTTGATGCATGCATACATAATGTCCAAATCAGGGTAAACATATCTGTCTCTTGAGCTATTCATGCATCAAAATGTAGAGTATCTTACTGCTACCACAGTCACCTGGTTTACTGGGCACTTGCATATCAGAACTTGTTTCAACTACCTGACTGTAACTAAGTCTCCAATGGCAAGCCATCCCCTTCTCTTTCTCTTTATTCTCCAGTCTCTGATAATCGCTATTCTACCATGAACTTCAACAAAATACTCTTCCACTTAACACTTTAAAGCTAAGTATGCATCATTTTTTTAGGAGACTAAGTCATTATTTGTCATTTAAAAACATTTATTGCTTTTATTTTACATGTATGAGTGTATTGCCTGCATGTATGTAAGTGTACCCATGTCTTACTTTTCTGTTGCTGTGATAGAAACACCATGACCAAGGGAACTTATAAAAAGAAGAGTTTGTTTAGCTTACAGTTCTAAAGAGCCAAAGTCCATCATGGCGGGAAATCCTGGTGACAGAGGTGGCTGGAAGAGGAGCAGAAGTCAAGCTCTCACATCTTCAATGGGTCAGAGGAAGCAAGAGAGCTATTCAAGATCCAGCAAGGCTCAAGAACTCTCTAAGTTACCCAAATTGCCAATAGGGAATGAGAATGTAGATTGCTCTGGCTTCTTCCACGATGAACAGGGACACAGAGTGAGGCAATTGGAGTACCCCCTCAGTGAGTCTATCTAAGATACTTCCAAATTGCATAACTCTTATATCTAAGGGGAAAAGAAAGTCCTTGAATCATGAATAGGAGATGTGAAGGAGAAGTAAATTGGAATTTCTTGACAAGGGCTTCCAAAAGCATCCCTCTGTTGGATTCCTCCTCATTTTTCTTTTGTCTTCCAAGGCTAGACTCTAGAGTGATGGATTCAGGATTGGCTTTCAGGTATTTTGATAGCTTTTGGAGTGGTTAGAATCAGTGTCAGTTCCCTCTTAAAGACTTCTAGATAAGGGGAGAAAACAAATTTATACATCATTTTAGAATGATAGCTGGTTGTCTCCCTTAGCTACAGGTGGGCACTACAGTATCGGAGACCAAGATTTGAAGTCTTACATCTGAGCAGCACTTTCTGGTTAGGAACAAAATCATCAATGGGAAATAATTGTTGAAATAACTTTTTATATAGGCTTAAGCCTATGGTGTGATAAGAATAGGAGGTAGAATCGGCTAGGAAGTTAGGGTAAAAAAACTCCAAAGAAAAGTAGCCAGCTTCTTGGCTAAAAGTCAAAATGCCCTTGGGCCTCTTAGCAATATACTCTGTTCCAAAGGCCAAAACTGTCAAAGAATTTGGGAGCTTGTATTTAATTCTTAAAAGATTTTAGCATTACCTCTTCAGAGGGGGGAATGTTAGAGTAGCCAAAAATAAATAATTTGAAGAAGAAAGAGTATATGAAGTTATCAAGAAAAAGTGATGGGGAGATATGGGAGGAGTTGGAGAGGAGGGAGTAGGCATGTATTTGATCAAAGCACCTTATATGTATGTATGAAATTCTCAATAAATTATTTATTTAAAAATAATAAATGATAAATAAAATGTTCTAAATGTTCTCTAAGCACCCACCTCCAGTGACATACTTCCTCCAGTATGGCTACACCTTCTAAGACCTCCCAAAACAGTGCCACTAACTGGGGACAAAATGTCCAAATACTTGGAGTCTATGGGGGGACTCCAAGTCCTTCAAATCATCATAACCCATGTCATGCAATGCTCACAGAGGGCAGAAGAGGGCATTGGATTCTCCTGGAACTGGAGTTATGGATCATTGTTAGCTGTCATGTGGGTGCTAAGAGCTGAACTCAGGTCCTCTGCAAGAGCAGCCAGTACTCTTAACAGTTGAGCTATCTCTCCAGCCCTCCCCTCTGTTATAAATGGGTGTTACTAGCATCCTTAATCTTCTGGGGGAGATTAATTAATTTAGGGGCTTGATGCAGAGCCTGCTGAGCTTCTTAATGGTTCACAAGTTTTAATGGAGTTATTCCATAATTATTAAAATTCAAGGTCTTGGGCTCACTCCAAAGATTCTGAATACTGAGGTCTTGGTGGAGATCAAGAAACCACGATTTTAGCAGGCAAATAAAGAGCTCATGGAATAAGGGTCCTTGCCCCATTTGGTGAGCTGCTTATTCAGCTATTTCCTGCGTTCTTTTCCCTCTGCTGTCTTTTGGTTGACACTGAATGTCATAGGTAGCTTCAGCCTTCACCTTGATACCATGCCAACTGAAGAATTGTCCGGGTCATGTCTGTGAGGCATTGTCTTAACTGCTAGTTAATGTAGGAGAGTCTAGCCCACTGTGGACCATACCATACCTAGGCAGGTGGGCCTGGGCCATCTAACAAAGGTAGCTGTGCAAGCCAGAGGAAACAAGCCAGTAAGCAGCGTTGATTCTTTCCTGGTCTCTGCTTCAGTTCCTTGCTCCAGGATCCTGCCTCCAGGTTCCTGCTTGAGTTCCTGCCTTGGTTTCCCTCTGTGACAGACTATTATCTGTAAGACAAAGTAAAGCCTTTCACCCCAAGTTGTTTGTGTTCGTGGTGTTTATTGCAGCAATAGAAAGCAAACGAGGGCATTGGTGAAAGGAGAAAATCTGGAAATAGTGTTCAAACAGCTCTGTTTTGCAGCTTGCGAGAACTGTGGTAAAGATGTAATGAAGGGAGCTGACTCTCCCCTAGATACTTCTCAGACTCCTTGACTATGGAGCTCTTGTCTCCCAGTTTCAGAGTTCCCTGAAAACAGGAAGAGCACACTCTCCACTGAAAGCCCCCTCGCACAGAGAAGCTTAAAGAATGTGCCCAGCCATAGCAGGTTTCTGTTTGATGTATTTATCCAAGTGTGACTTCAGTAGTGGGAGTTGATGATAAAGTCTGATGGTCAAATTGAAATTTAGGAGATTCAAACTTCATGAAATTGATGGCACGCAAACTGAATCTGCAAAACGAGTACTAAAGGTAGAGAGCAGCTCGGGGAATTGAACTTTGTGAGTCATCAGGCTGAGCTTTTATCTAAAAAGGTTTTTCATTTATTGATGCGTTTATATGTACACATGTATATATACACATATATGTTATGTGTGACTTGTATGATTCACAACATTCCATCTTCCCAAGAGCAGTTGAAAACATTGCATAATCACAATAAGTGATAGAGTCTGTGAATTAATGAAATATGAGTGACTAACATTTTATTCCCAGTGCAAATGCCTTTCTGTTTCAGTTAGGAAAAGCAGCCTTCTCAGATAGACATTAAGAACCAAGACTGGGCTGGAAAGATGGCTCAGTGGTTCAGAGTACTGGATGCTCTTGCAGAGAACTTGGGTTCAGGTCCCAGCACCCACATGGTGGCTAACAACCATCCATAGTTCCAGGGGAATCTGCTGTCCTCTTGGGGCATTGCATGACATGGATGTACCTACCTACATGCGGGCAATACACTCATACACGTAAGATTAAAAAAATAATAAAAATAAGCCAGGTGTAGTGGCACAGGCCTTAATCCCAGCACTTGGGAGGCAGAGGCAGGTGGATCTCTGTGAGTTCAAGGTGAGGCTGGTCTACATAGTGAGTTTCAGGACAGCTGGGGCTAGAGGGAGACCCTGTCTCAAAAAGACCAAAATAATAATAATAATAATAATAATAATAGTTAATAATAATAAAATATTTTTTAAAAGAACCAAGACTCTCTGACAGTAAGACAAATTAGAAGCACAGGCTTTACACACAGCAGATCAGGGACAAAGTCCCATAGAAACCTCATATTACCTCCAGGTCTGTAGGCCACTAACTTAATGTCCATGCTGGACATCAGTTTTCTTATCTGGAAAATAGAAATATGAAGATACTTACCTTTAGGGTTTTTCTGAATATTAAATGAGATCTTATGGCAGCAGTGTAAGCAGTCAATGAATACTGTTTTATAATAATGGCTTCCCACCCTTGTTTCTAGAAAGCATCTGTCAGGAACAGCTTGCAATGACTGTATTCTTATGCTTGACCTCCTAGTTGGAAGGTGCTCTCTGTTTGTTGTGGGGATGGTATAAAGATTCAGTAGGGTATAGACAAGATTATTTGGGTATAGACACTATTTCTGTGGGAGCAACAAGCCAGACAATACCTAGCTGGCCCCTCAGTGTTCCCAGAACATGAGCAAAGTGCAAAGAGTGGCATTTTTGCATCAGTTTCCTGGCAGAAGGAACGCCCCAGACATCTCACAGATGTGGAAAATGAAGCTTATCAAAGTCCAGTGTGACCACCCACCTTCTCCTAATTGCCTCATTAGTCCGTGTATAATAAATCAGTCCAACTGATGATGAGGTCTCCCTTCTTGAGTTACAAAATTTACTGAGAGAGAGATAGCAGATGGTTGATCTCAGTATGCTCAACTGCTAGTGGATTTCATGGCTTCCCAAACCTTCAGAATGTTCATTGGCTGACTACTCTCCTTTCCCTCTCTCCATATAGTATTCAGGTCAGCTGCAAAGTCATACTCTAATCTAACACATGAAGCTAGACATAGCATAGTCGTGGAAAACTGGTGGGAGAGAAAAGAGCATGTTTTTTTTCCTCATCCCCATCAAAGACTCTGCTTCCCATGAGATTCAACAGTCTCTGCCTACATATTTGGGCAGCAAGCACACTGCATTTAGACCATTTGATAACTGGGTGTTCAACACACACACACACACACACACACACACACACACACACGCGCCACTCTGGAGAGGTATAACTTATTGGGATCATTTGTTCTTGGAAGAAACAAAGCACAGAAAACAAGGGGCAGAGCACAGAGACATGGATAAAAACACCTAATTATAGACTGGGCTATTAGCATGACAAGAATTGCTGGTTTTGTAAATGATCTGACAGCAGAGAAAGCTCCCTGTCACCAGCCTGGTCTGTCTGTTAGCAAGCAGGGCTACACATAACTCTCAGCGGGCTTGGGAGTGCCATGGCTTCCCCCTGTGTTTTGCTGTTGAAAATGAGCTTCATATTTCAAATGACTGCTCTTTTTCACAGATTGAACATAGATTCTGGCATCCTCGTGCTTTCCTGGCTGTTGCTGCCATTTCTCATTTTGCTGAGTGAACAGCTAAAACTCCAGGTAGACACCAGTTGTGGGCAGAGCCCTTGACTCTATTCAGCATGAAAAACTTGGGAAGCTTCTATAGGGAGATTCCTTCCTATTTTATTGATTTAACCCACATAATCCATTTAGATCAAACAAACACTCCTTTATGCCAAAATTCCTGGAATAATGAATATTTGCCTTCTTTCTGATTTTTTTTATAGCATTGGAACCAAGGATGAGATTTCTCTCTGTTTACAAAGTATCCTTGTCTGGACAAAAGAATAAAGAATTTTGATGCTTGTTTGGGATCCTGGTAAATCTGGTGGATATTCAAGGCTACAGAGTTTTTCACAACTGTGAAGTGGGTTCTCTGACGTTGACTGAGCTTATTTGGGAAACAAGCACTCTTGAAATAGTTAAGGACAGTTCTGGAAATAAATGTAGAGTACATGAAATGATGTGGGAGTGGGAATTGCATATGCAACAGGAATCATACTTAAAATTATAGACGTCCTTTTTGCCTGTTTGAATTCCTGACCTTGGACTTGGTTGGTCTTAGGTAGCTATGCATATACAGTTATGGGAAAAGTTTAAGTAAAATTGCAGAAGATCACAAATAGAAAGTTAGAGATAATTTCTCCCAAGCAAACAAAGATTTTGCAAAAGCATCTGAAACATGGGTATTATGATGAGAATGTGCTACATGAATCTAATGCTTTTATTCCCACTCTCCTTTAGCAGTTCAACAACTACATCTCAAAGAGTAGTATCTCCCATGGTGAGATAAACCTGTGTTTGACAGCAAAGTCAAGGGACCTATAAGTTGGTAATGTACAGTTGATCTTAACCAAAGAGTCAAGAAGCAATAAACTGATGACATAAATTCTTATTGGAGTTTGCACTTGGACAGAAGTAACCATGTTAGCTAAGACAGCCCAGGAAAGAGATGATCTCTTAGGAACTCCCTTCACTAGCAACAGCAGGAAGTAAGACCAGGACCACCAGGCTACAGAGTCAGATGAAGCCCAGTAGTCTAATACCGTGGGCTTCTGCCAGTGCATGGATACTGAGGAGATGGCCAGTGAATGTGCAATCTGGATGCCGTGCCAGGTAAGGTAGCTCTGCTGTGATCTGAGCTGGATCCAGGAGGGGCCATACTCTCAGAGGTCTGTAGCTAGCTAAAGTCAGGAAAGCATGCTTGATCTGGGACATCTTTCTAGGCCTTGGCCAAGCCAACAGAAACAATTCATGACTTAAACCAGGCATATTCTGGAAGACAGGCTCCCTCATGAAGGACAGGGACATCACTATGGAGATGGGAGACAATAACCCTCAGGGTCAAGGACTACATGAGAATCCTTCCCACACAGCTGGCCTATATTCTAAGGAGAGAAGTAGAAAGGGAAGGCAAGGGAGAGACGAAATTAAGCAAAGCTTTTAAAATACCTGAACATTTGCTGAAGGGAGGTACACCCACACAATGAATCAGACTAAATTTAAACTAGCTGGACATTTAGTGAACAGTACTCTTGCTAACCAGTGGCAAGAAGATTGGGGAAAAAAATTCAGGTTTAGAGTTCTATCAATGGGAAGAAAAAATTCCAGAAAAATATGCAGAAAAGGCATCACTCTCTGTGGGATATCTGGAGGGGTATTTCACTCAGTCTTACCTGAGAATACCTTGCATTTAAAGTTCTTCTTTATATTTTATGTACTTGTTTGGTATTAAAGATTTGCCCTGTTTTCTGTGAGGAAGAGAAGCTCATATTTTTGTCTGATATAGCTGTAGTATAAAAGACCCGGACACTCTCCAGAATTAGACATGAGCTTGTTATAATCATTTGGACTGTCAATCAAGTTTACTCAGGAGAAGCTTCTGCCTGGATTTATTCAAGGCAGAGTTTCCTTTGGAATTTTTAGTGATGGCTGGAAAACAAATATGGAATATGGAGCTGGTTACTCACTTATGGAGCTTCCAGAAACAGCCCAGTGTTGTATGTTTAAAGGTGACATTGGGGGCTGAAGAGATGGCTCAGTGGCTAAGAGCACTGGCTGCTCTTACAGAGGATCTGGGTTCCATTCCTAGAACCCACACTGTGGCTAACAACCATCTGTAACTCTGGTTTCAAGGGATCTGACGCCCTCGTCTTACCCCCATGGGCATTGCATGACACTGGTGCGCTACAGGCAAAACATTCATACAACATAAAATAACAAATAATTAACTAGTTAATTAATTAAAGGTGATATTGATGTGTTTCTCTAATGCCCCAGGGTATGATCTTCAGGATCCTAGTTCTTAGACCCCACCTCCCGACTATCTGAAAGAGTGAGAGGAACTGGAGGAACTGGAGTTTATTAGCATGGTACATGTGCTGTGATATGTGCTATTTGGGAGGAATTGGTACAATTAACTATCAGTTTCCCACACATGGATTGTTCAAATAACGAAGATTGTTCTTTCCTATCCATCTGCTGCCTCTCCCTTGGGATCAGGGATATGTGATTCTTCTGGCATTGCATCTCAATCCTAAGGCAGCTGGACAGATTAGCTTTGGTTATCAGTTACCCCCTGGCAAGCTGCCCTCTTCCAGCATTGATGTCTTATGTCACCCACACCTGTCATCCCAGATCAGCAAGGCAATAAAAACCATGATGCTGTGACTGTTTCACTGGGATTCCAAGTGAGTCCAGTACAGACAGAGCATTACTTCAGTTAAAGTGGCAGATTTCCACCCCTGGCTTCACTTACAAGTGTTGATGTGGATCGAGCTGGCCGCCAGCCCGGGCTGAGTTCCCACTGCTGTTGGCTAGTAGCAGAGGCACGACCCAGATGTGGCTCCAGCTGTGGCTGACTATGGTGCTTCCTTCCTGGCAAACCATGACAGGTCAGAGAGCAGGTGGTCCTTGGTGGGGGTGACATACAAAGCCACATCTTCCACTTTTTCTACAATCCCCCATGTGTCCAGGTTAAGGTTCTGTCCACTACTGTGCACAATGACCTTGTCTGATGTTTAAAAACAATGTATGCAAATGCCTGTCTTTCATCATCATATATCATCTATCTACATAAATGTATTTGTATAATTCACAAAAAATATCAGTAGATACAATGAACCACAATGAAAACTTCATTTTAAAATGTATGAGTGCTATTTTCCTATATTAGGTTATGGAAAATGAAATATTTGCTCTTATCAGCTTTGGTCATTTGTATTTGGGCACACACATACACCTCTTACTAGGAAACCAAAAAGATAGTCATAAATTCACAAATGTAGGTGGTGTGATTTTCTCAGTAGCTAGGTAGCGACACTGAATTTCCCAGGAGCCTAGAGGAAAGTGACTTTTAAATGATTTAAAAATAGTGTGAGCTTATTCTGGGAGGAGTTCATGCAACTCTATATAAAAGTCCATTTAGCATGTGACTATTCACTCATTCATTTGATATATACTCTTTACTATGCCTGTACATACAGGCAAATCCATGGGAGACATCTTCCCCCATGTAGCTTATGGTATAAGCAGGGAATAACCCTGGTATTACTTTAAATCACCCACATGGTGCTTTTTCAGAATATTTGCAAATTTCTTGTTTCCTTTAATACCATCGAAACAGGCAAAGCTGACAAAGTGCAGGAACCAAGACTGATACAGGTAGCCCTGTTGGTTGTTGGGGAACCCAGTACCAGAACTTGCCACTAGGGGTGTGACTTGGGGCATGTTACCTAATTGCTAGTAGTATAGACATGAATAAAAACTATGTATTTAATAAAATAACATTGGCAATGCACTTAGCACTATGCCCAAACAGCAAATGGCAGTTCTTCTTAGATCTTGGAAGATATTCTTACGAAGTGTTTCAATTCTAAAATCAATTCTTAGCTATTTTTGCTCTTAGGAGGAAGAGGATGTCTCTCCTGACATTTTCTGAAACTTTGGTGATCTGGTTCTGGTTCACTTTCAGACTATCAAGTCATCAGTGTATTTTAGCTGGGGGATGGTAAATCTGATTTTGGGGCAGTTCCCCACGTGTGATTCCAAACCACACACACACACACATACACACACACACACCAGTGTGTATGTGCATATTCAAACTAAATCAAAACCCCTCTGGAGTTTCTCTACCACCTCTTCAGCTTCCCCACTACTTCTACCCTTTCAGGCTGCAGTAGAAAAGGGTCAGGTAATCAAAGGGGAAGGTGCTTCTCTATAGGGGGCAAGCAGATTTGAATGGTTGCTAGGTTACCATCCCCTGAGACTAGCCTGCTTCACCTGACCCAATGACATGGCAAATTCAAGCTGGTCTCCAGGAAACCTGCTTCTTTGCTTTTAAGGAGAGTTCATCTGCACCAAAGCAGGTTAACAATAAGCCAGGGAGGGCTAACTCAAGCTGACCCTTGTGACCAGCAGACCCTGGTCAGAGGAAACCAGCAGAGTGGGGAGTATGGAGTTAGAGTCCCTCCATTCGCTTCTGCCTTTGGCTCCTTAGGAAAAGGCTCAGCCTAGTGGGCTGTATTTTGCTGGAGGAGAATTTCCATAGTTTCTGAAGTAGAAAGAATTGAATGTGAAGTGGACCTGGCTAGGTCCATACCTTTGGGGAATTTTCTTTAGTAGCTGCTTGGAATATAACAGTGATGAAACTGTACTTCCCATTAGAAAAGACTCCCTGGCACAGCTGCCAACAGCTCTATAACCCAGAAATTGCCTTTCATGAGCTTGCTCTGTCTTGAAATTCCAGCCAAGAAGCCACTTTCAGTTCTACCCAATAAATATTTGCCAAGGATGTAGTATAGGCTGTACATGGTGCTGGTCGTAAGGACAGAGGAAAAAGCAAACCCACACTCACAGAGCTTATGATCCAGTGGGAAACAGAAGCTGAACTGGTAATGGAAGTGTCCTGAGTGCTATAAAAGGCAGGTATGTGAACCCTCATACCAAGGAGGAGCTGAAGAGGCAATGCCACCTAATACTCTGGATGAAAGCTCTAGAGTCAGGTAGTCTCCATGTGATTCTAGCTCTGCCATTTTTACTGACTGGATGCTTAGCTGACTGAACCTCTTTCGTAAATAGGTTGCTAATAATGATGATGATAAGCTAATTCATATTCATAGTGTGTTCCAAGAGCTAAGTGGGTAAATATATACAACACAATTAGATCAGCATGTGGCACAGAGTGATCAGTCAGTTGATTTGAATTATTATTATGAATTCCTCTTTGGTTGAATGGGCTCTTTCTTAAGACTTTTGTCCTAGTAACTCTCTGCAATGTCTTGACTTCATGAGAGAAGGACAAACCTTGTGTCCTGCTTCAAAATGTAATTAGCTTTACACCTGACAATGAGGATGTTGTTCAAGGGTTAGGAATACCCACAGTTGCTATGATATGTTCAGATACAAGCAAATCAGGAAGGTTATGAGCATCCTTACTGGATGGTGGTCTGAGGCTGCTCTCTTAATGTTTGGATCTTAAAAGACCCACAAAGGCTCAGATGCCAAAGATTTTGACTTTTGCCTGCTTTGCTGATGAGAGGGTGGAACTTCCAGGAGTTGGAGCCCAATGGGAGGAAGTTAGGTCATTGGAGGCATGCTCTTGAAGGGGATGTCAGGGCTCCAGGCCCCTTTTCTCTCTACTTCTGTCCCATCTCCCACCATATGAGATGTTTCCTCTGCCTCATGCTCCCTGATGTTTATGTTCAAGCTTAACAAAAGGAGCAAGTCGTCATAGACTAAAAACTCTGAAACCATGAACCAAGATGTCTAAGTTGATTTTTCTCATTTTTCCTCACAGTGACAGCAATTTAACACATACCTCAGTACTAAGAACAAATTAATGAACCAATGACATTTATATAAAGTCCTTAAAATGAAGAAGCATGATGACAAGGTCTAGAAATTGATGTCAAAGGTAGAAGTGACTAAATTCAAATCTAAAATGTTGCAGAAGGCATTTTTTTGAAAGAATAAATCCAATCCATAAATATTGGATTTTTTTTCTCAGCAATGAGAGTTTTCAAGACATTTTTTAGAGGGGAAAGCAAAGTGACAACCTCTGACTTAAGGTTAGACACTGATGAATGTCCCAGAACTCATCCACACAGATAGTTCCCTGCCATTCTCTTATAACCATAGAGTATAGAAACCTGTCAGTATTGGATATGAATATCTTGTAGCACATTAGATGAAAACATTTGAAATATTTTTGAGAGTTCCATAGCACCTTAAAACCCCAAGAGCATAGCTTCGGACCATCCTGGAGCCATCCGAGATCAGAAGCTTGTCTCAACTCTCCAGGAGAAGTTCCATGTATTCTTTCTAGTTTCCTTTAGTCCAGTCTCATATAGGGGCTGGAGAGATGGTTCAGCAGTTAAGAACACTGTTTATTCTTGCGGAGGACCAAAGTTTGGTTTCCAGTACCCACATTGTGTGGTTCACAACCATCTGTAACTCTAGTTCCAGGGTATCCAACACCCTTCTGGTCTCTATAAGCATGAGGCATATACCTGGTACACACACACACACACACACACACACACACACACATATATATATATATACAGGCACACACACACACATAAAATGAAAATTTAAAAATCTTTTGAAAAATTTGATGTTTCCTGTGGTCTTCCAGAATGTTAGTTTGGAGGGACCTTAGAAACAATATATCCAAATTCTTTGTGTATAGGCAAGTCAAGTCCACCCACCGGTTCACTTGTCTAAAGCTTCTTCCATTTAATGGCTGGGCAGAGAAGGTATTTACTGTTCACACCTCTGTCTCATGTCTTGCTATGGTTTGGATATGACATGTCTCTCCAGTAGGCTCATGTATCAATGGCTTGAACCCCAGTCGATGTCTCACTATGGGGAGCTACTGCTAAACTTGGAAGATGGGGCCTGGCTAGAGGAAGGGTGTCACTCAACATGGGTCCTTGGAGGGTATCATGCTTTAACATACCATCTGCTTCCCATCTACTGACATGAATAGCCTTCATCACACGACTCCACTTCCAGAATGTTCTGCTTCACCGTGGGACCAGAATCAACTGGCTAGGGACTCTACAGACTGAAATCTCAGAATGTATGAGCTAAAGTAAACCTTCCATCAAGTTGTTTATGCCATGCATTTCTTCACAGTGATGAAATCCCAAACATAGGTATTTTATGCTATCGCTGGCCATTGTCAGACTCTATGGTGGTTATAAACACCTCAAAGCAAAGACGACATGGAAGAGAGATGCTTGCCATCAGAAGTTTGCTTTTCAGCAAACTAGCACTCCCTGGCCATTATTATTCTTTGGCTATTTGCTTTATCCTGGTGGGAAGTGTTAAGATTGTGCCGTTTTCATGGTTAGGTTTTCTGCTGGTAGACCGCCCCCCTTTACTTTTTCCTCAGCTGGTGGCATATCTTCCCAACATGGCCTTCACATCCACAGAGATGTGCACTCTGTCCTGATCCTCCAGGGAGGCAGACCAAATGCTGCTTCTTCAGGGGTCCATGTGTTCATCAGACTTATCTCATGAAGTATGAATCCTTGTGCTGTGTTACTTTTCCTGGGGAGATGTGAACAAATGAGGATGGATGACAGAATTAAGAAATGATTCCACTCAAGTCTATCTTGATGAACCAATGAATTTGTTGGGGTTCTTACAGAAGAGTGAGTGACTCAAAGCTGTATCATCAAAAAGCCCAGGCAAGTAAGGGTGATGATTCGTGAAATCCTCATCCAGAGAGCCCTCTGTCCAACGTGCACACATCTCCATTACAGTCTCCCCTCTCTCTGCAATTGTGTACTGTTTAGAATCTTGGGGAGGGAACTTGAAAATTTTTTAACTTTCTGAGCTTCCTGAGCTTTGAAAGCGTTCTTATCTTCTTAAGTCTTAAGAACCATCCTCCCTCTTCAGAGAGGGGGTATTTCAACTCAGAACAGCTACTTAGCATCTAAGGAGCTTCTGTCTCACTGTTTCCTTATTCATTTGCTCACTTTTCTGGCTATTCCAAAAATTCTAAGTCGGTCTCAAGCTCTGAGACTTGCCAGTGGCAAATGGATAACTACAGGCAGGTGTGTTGATCCGGATCAGAGGTGGCAAAAGCTCCCCAGAAGCCAGACATTGGTCCGTTTGTGTTCAGGGTGCTGCAGAGGAGATGTTAGGAGGAGGAATAGCTAAAACTAAGGATGTTTGAAAAAGTCAGGTGAAACCTACTAGGTTATAAACTTCATATATACATAATTATATACAATAATTTAATTGGAGTTACCTTACACAGGGGATATGCTCCCCTCAGCAGCCACAGGTTGGCAAATAAAATGCCCAGTGCTAGATGTAGGATACTTCCCCTTGAGTTGGTCAGTGTTGGAGATCCTAAAACAATACGGGTTGTGGTCATTGCTCTTTGTTGCCCACCAGACCTTGATGGTAAGACCCTATTGCTGAAGACACTATACACACCAGTTGCAGGACATAGAGAAATTAAGTTGATACTGACCAAAAAACTTCCTTCCTGATGGTTAGGTCTCATAGTGCTGGAAGGTGCTATGTAGGCTCCTGGGAGAAAAATAAAAGCCCACCAACATTTTTGCCCAGCTGTGAACCCTGTGAAACACATTGACGATCTGTGTGGGAAGATACACATATGGATGCCGCAGTGGAATGAATGTTGTGGGAGTAACCATCTCTTTCTGCTTAGATTTAAGGTCTGCTTCACAGGAGGGAAACACATGCCTAGTTGTATAAATCTGGGAAACAAAACAGAACAAGAAATCATGGTTGAGGAACTCAAAGGCCCCATCAGGGGAGCTCACTACTATTATTCTGCTAAATGGACACAGTATCAAATTGCCATCTAAATTAGTATCTCTCTAGCCCTAGTTTAGTGTAGCTCTCAGACCTCATCAGATAAGTTTCTTTGTGCAGTAGTTAACACAACTCACGACTGGTCAAAATGACTAGAATAGCTGTCAGTACAGTGCTCAGCCACAAATGGGACATCTGCACCATTCCCCCAAGGCTCAGGGACCATTTTGGAAGTAAGTGGGAGAAGACTGTAGTAATTACAGATCCAGGAGGACCAGAGCAAAACAGTGTATTGTGGACATGTTGGGGCTGCTGCACTCATAACCTCACAGCAGCTGTGGTTGCTTACACAAGACCTGCCTAAGTTCAAGCCAATCAACCTTCTAGCCTGGAGAGGGAGGTGGTTCATGAGTCCCCACCCCTGAAGGGCTACTGACAGTGGCTTCTTGGAAGGTGTGAGTTTTCTTTAAGGGTCTGGGTTCTAGTAGATTGACCATGCTCCAGTGAATGGCCCCACACCCAGGAGTATATGGACAGCACAAATTGGACTCAATGGATTATGAAAGAAAGAGAACATGAAGTTGGGATGCATAGGGAGATGTAGGTGGATCTGGGAGGAGTTAAGGGGAGGATTGGGGAGCAGATATGAACGAAATACACGGTATAAAATTAGCAAAAAAGATTATATTAATTTTTTTCCACTGGTGTGTACAAATACGTGGGCTTGAGAGGTTTTGGTGTCATTTATCCAAGAAGTGGATTTCGAGTTCATGATCTCTCTCTTTAGTTCTTGAGTACTGTGAGGATAAAACATCCATAGAGCCTGACATCAGATAGAATCTCTCGAACTGAGGATGCCAGGAGGCACGTATAAATCAGAGCTCCTTGAGCTGCTGTCTGCCAGAAACAATGAAGAGTGGCCCTCCCTGTCCACCAGAGGCCTGTCTCTGGGGGTGCAGCATTGAACATGCTGTCAAGAGTTTTCTTGACTCTGTGATATCCAGTGACTAGCCCACAGCAACAAGAAGGTGGATTGGATCAGATATGGAGCATTTCCTTAGCCTTGCTGAGTGGGACCTTGGGAAGGATTATCCATCACATTGTAGTGAGTGAGATGAAAGGACCAGAGACTGATGAAACGACTTCTCAGAGAAGGTCATTGAGTAACAGCAGCACTGATGATTGTTTTAAACCAAGTCACAACAGGACATATTCTGCCAATCTTGAAAGAGCAACTTTGTAATATTTCAGGTTTTCTCCTTCATCTCATTCACACTCCCACCTGCAGTGAACTTAGCATCCCTTCTTCCTATTTCTTCCTTCTTAATGGTGTACAGACCTCCTTTCTTTAGGCAATTTATGCTTCACAGTACAATGTGGTGCTCTCAGTACAGGCTGTGGAGTTTGGAGATTTTTAATGCATGCCTATGTTTGGAGCTCGGGCACACTCTTTATCTTGAAAGGCATGATTTTCTCATTTTTAAAGGGGATAATAATGATATTAATTTTCTAGTGTTGTTGGGGAGCATCAATGAAAAAATTCCTGTAAAATACTAGAATTTCTCACCACCGAGGAAGCATGCAATGGGTATCAGATCTGATGATGATCAGAATGGCCAGGGGATGGGTTGTAACAGAGTCATGCCAGCAAGCACACACAGATACACTTATGGCATGAGGGAAACACCACAGAACTGCAGGTGAAGTCCTTGTACCTGGTTTCACCAGGTTGAGTCACTGCTAAGAGTGGGACTTAAACCCTTGTCTTCAAATTGTCCTTCCTGGAAGTCCAGCTGTGGTATGCTTCTAAATGCCTGTCTTTTGTCATTTTACCACCCTTAGCTCAGGGCATAGTTTCAATGACACAGAATTTTAATTTCAGTGAAAACATTAGCTTTAAATACTCAAAGTCAAAAAATATCCAGTGACCTGAAAAAAATCAAGGTATCTTTCAGAAAACTCTACATTGTTCTGTCTAGATAAATGTAAAATATTACTGAGTAAGATTTTTTTCTAAAATGCATGAATTTACAGAATAATTTGATTTATAGATTAGACCAAGCAAAACTGTTTGCCTTGCAGCAGAAATGGGAAGACTTAGAGAATTTTGTCAACAAATATATGTATCTGGCTGCAGGAGCACATGAGTCCTAAAATACTAGAGATGACAGCTTGCTGTCAGTGTGAGATTCAACAGCTGGAATGAAATATATTGGCGGGGGGAGCATTGTGTTGAGTGACTGCAGGGCAATGCTTGTCTTCTTTAACACATCCGCTTGCTAATTTGAAAATTCATCAACCCATTGCTTCAGTTTCTTCCTACGTATTTCACTAGGAAAAGATGTGCTGCATTAAACAAGCAATAATTCTCCCATTGGTTTAAAACATTTATTCACTGATGCAAAATAAGTTAGGGTTTTAATTTACTCTTCAATGCTCAAAAGCATGTCCATCTGAATAAACTGATTTTAACTTTGTTTCAAAGCAGGATGAGTTTGGCTTCTCACAAAATCATTGGACATACAGTGCTCTGATCAATAAGCTTTTACCTTTAAGAAATACTATCACTACGAGCTAAGCATAACAGAGACACTTCAGAGAAATTGCAATACGGAAACTCTTTCAAATAACACAGGGTTTAGATTTGTTCTTTGATTTGAAAAATCTTTACAAGAAAAGAAAATCAAGTGAAAAGATCAAGTAAACAGAAATTGAAACAATTTCCCTTGGATGCTACATGGTTCAAAGGTGGATCGTACTTAAAATCCACGGGCTAAGAAAAACTTTTTGGATCATGCAAATGATACTCCATAAATACCTGATCTTTTAGGGTTTGAAAAACCCTGGGAAGTTTTTGAAAACTGAGAGCATTTTATTTTAATTATTATATACAAAATATCCCCAGGTTTTCTGAGGTCTGTGCTGTGTATTTTTCTTTATAATTATATCAAGTTCAATGTAACCTAAATGTTGTAACTTATTTCTCCTAATTTTTACTCCACTCAAATAAGGTTTCCCTTTCATCATCTTCCAAGTTGCCATAGTGCTCATATATACTTAAAAATTTTTATTCTTGGGGGCTGGAGAGATGGCTCAGTGGTTAAGAACATTGGTTGTTCTTGCAGAAGACCTGGGTTCGAATCCCAGCACCCACATGGCAGTTAACAACTGTTCATAACTCCAGTCCCAGGGGATCCAACAGCCTCGTCTGTCCTCCAGGGGCATTGCACAACACAGGTGCACTTACCTACATGGAGGCAATCCACACATACACATAAAATAAAAATAATAAATAAAATTAAAAAATTTTTATTCTTAAAATTTCACATAATAGAGTTGACTTTGTGGTGTGTAGCTCTGTGGGATTTGTCAGGTGTGCTTCCATTACAACACGAAACTTCATCATCTATAGAAATTCTCTTTGCTGTCCCTCCCCTCCTTACCCCTCCAGTCACTGGCAAAAACTGATGTGTTTTCTGACGCTACCGTTTTGTCTTTCCTAGAATGTCACATAAAGGGAATTATATAACATACAACCTTCAAGATTTGTACTCTGTTTTGTATCAAGATGCATTTAAGAGTCACTCACTTTGGTAAATGTACCAATATTTCTATCTTTTACTCCTAAGTAGTAATATTACATGATAGGTACATACTACAATTTTATTATCCCTTTTCCCATTGTTGAACATTTTGGTCCTTTTTAGTTTTGTAGACTTATGAATAAACTGATTACAAACAAACATGTATAAACTATTACATGAATACATGTTTTCCTCAACTGGATTAGGCAAACTCCTAGGGTAAAGATTGTTGGATCATTAGCTAAGTATATGTTTAACTCTATAAGACACAACCGAACTATTTCCCAAGGTTTCCATGCAATTCTGTGCTGGTATTAAAGGTGTGTGTCACCATGGCTAACGGTAATATAAAAATTTTTTGCAACCTTCTGAAGAATTTCATTTGAATTTCTTAGCACCCATTAATTGAACAAATGCAGTAAGAAAATTTATTAATCATTGCAAATTCTTTATACTTCCAAACTAAATGGGGTCTTTCCACCTAGAAGCAATTTTTTTTCCACTTGATCAGCACCCAGGTTCCTATAAAATGCTAGCATTTTACCCATTCTGAGTTCCCCACCGGACTTCTTCCTGTCTCCTCCATTCATTGGAAGTCTTCAGTAACAGGGGAGGCTCTGTTCTGGTTTATGCTGATCATGAGCTTGCAGCCTCAGTGGGAAGGACAGAGCAATGCTTGAGACTGGCAGGAATCAAGGTGACTGTAGCAATTTTAGGAAGCCACAACTCTAAGCATTAAAATAGATTTTCTTGCTCTGTTCCTTATGTGGCCAGGCTAATGGCTGTCTGAGTCACTTCCTGTTGTCATCAGACTTCAATGTGATGACCTGTACTGTGGCTGTCCCTTAGTTGGCATGTGGCACTCAGCAGCAGGTGCTCAGGGTCCAGCCCTGGAAAGGGAGTCGTGACGTGAGACACTGTTGGATAAGAATGTACTGTTCATTAAACCAGGGAGCAGATATATTGGCTTTCACTTCAATTCAACAAGCAATCATCAAAGGCCTGATGAGAGGTGCTACTGTCTAGATAGGGATCAAATAACTGCTGTGTGATCCGTGTATATCATGAAAACTTATCCCAAAATGCTATGGTATGGGTGTCAGATTCTTGCTAGGAAAGTCAGGGGCAGGGTCTCTTTGAAAGAGGAAGTAAGTGGTTGCCGAAGCAGTTGAGCAGGCAAAGGAATTTCAGAAAAGAGAAGGGTGAACATATTTTTCTAACTGGGGCGAGAGATAAGGGCAGTGAACAATCACGAAGAAGAAAGGCAAGAGTTGAGAATTCAGGTTTATATTTATTTTATTTAACATTTACTTATTTATTTTACTTATTTTGTATGGGTACACATGTGCACATGAAGGGTGGGGTGCAAGTTCCCCAAGACACCATGTTTAGGTCAGAGGACAACCGTCGGGGTCGGTTCTCTCCTCCCACCAAGTAGATCTGTTGTGTGAGGGACTTTTCCTGGGGAAACTTAAAGCACACATATCTAATCACCCCAGAAACGAAACCCATGGCAGACCAGAGTAATGATTGTACCAAAGTCTACTTGGTGAATGAATGAGTTTTCACTGAGGCTACTAACTGTATGGGTGAGGGGTCACTTACTGGTGCAAAGCTGACTCAGAAGCAGTTGCATCACTGAAGAGCCCACCCCAGCACCCCAATCTACAACCCCAGAGCTCTCTGTGCAACTTGCAGGCAGCTCTATCTCCTTCAAGAATCCCCTGTCTGGTAGCTTGGCTGGTCAGAGTCTCCTCCCCTGGCAGATGTTTATTCATTCCCTAAAGGTGGGGATGGGGCTTTGAGAATCTTGCAAGTTTCCACTTTCCTAGACTTGTGATGTTTTGTTACCTTCTAAGTCTCATGAATTTCCACCATGGAGGGAATGTTTCAATTCTGAGGAAACTGCTATGCAAATGGGTCCCAGGGACTGAACTCAGGCAGTCTTGGCAGTAAGCTCCTTCTGCAAGATGCAGCCGAACCCTATGTTTTAGCTTGTTGGGAGAATAAGGAAGGAAAGGCAGAGACCAAAGCTATCACAGAAACTGTGTAGCAATTTCCTTGTGTTGAGTGAAAATATTAAAAAACTGGAGCTGGAGAGATGGCTCAGTAGTTGCAACTCTTACAAAGGGTGTGGGTTCTGTTTGCAACATGTTCACCAGGAGGCTCACAACTGCCTGTAACTCCAGTTCCAGGGAACCTGACATCCTCTGACCTCCATGGGCACTTAAACCATGCAGGCACACATATATATGCCGAAATAAAAAAGATAAAAGTTTAAAAATATGAAAAAGGTACAGCTTTTATTGTATCTTCCTGACAAGTGACAGGATGAAATATTATAGAAGGACAGGAATTTAATGTTGACCAGGGGCATGTATTTCAGAAAGAACAATTAAAACCCAGAGAAGAAACGCTGCCAGTAGCACAGTTACAGTATCAACCTAAAGTCCCCCTTACAGCCACTCCTCCTCTTTGCCTTTCCAGGGCATCCTGCAAGCTTTGCAGCACATTCTGTCTGTGAGCTGTCCAAGGCAAGGAAGGGCCCTGTGTTCACTTAAGATGAGTAATGGTGCATGCCCAGTCTGCCCTCAAGAACCAGCGCCTTTGTAAGGCTTCTGATGAGTAGGAAGGGGCTTGCGTTGCTTAGGTTGCCCACATTTATTTGCCCACTGGATCAGCTCCCCTAAAACCATGACACAAATAATCATGCAGGCTGAGACTGCTGCAGTGGGGGAGTCAGTGATGCTGTGGAAGCGCAGCTGAAAGGCTGGGTAGATACAGCTCCTGGGCAGTATGTCGGGGAGAACGGAGCTGCCTACAGCTTATATTCCTCAGGTTCTAAAGCCCCATGAAATCCTGTTTTCCCAAAATCCAAACATGTAACTGATGACCTTATTTTAACTTTACAAAACAGAGACAAAAGACAAGTTGTATTAATGCTGATATTAAGTGTGTATGTATGAATTTACCATAGCCTTATACTTTTGCAAAGATACAGGAGTGTTTTTATTGGTCATTCAGGAAGTTTCAATTATAACCAAAGAAGTGAGTTTTTAATGGCAGAAATAATCCACCATGCTCAGGAAGGGGGGACAGAAGGATATTTTCCTTGGTTCTCACCAGATTCTAGCTTTCTGGAGAGCCTGGGGCTCCGTTTGCAAACTAGTAACAAGGTAAGAAAGAAGAAGCACATGCCTTTAATCCCCACACTTGGGAGGCAGAGGCAAGCGGATCTCTGTGTTCAAGGCCAGCCTGGTCTACATAGTAAGTTCCAGGCCAGCTGGGGCTACAGGGAGACCCTGTCCCGAAAAGACAAAAAACACAAAAGAAAACAAGAAAGAAATTTGTATCAAGCAAGAAGTGAAAATAAAGGTGTTGCTTTATTAAAAGAGGTTTCCACTTTGCCCCAGTTTTCTCCCATGCCTTGTCATCTTGGAGTCTGTCCTACAGGTTCCCCGTCCACTCCTCCAGTGCAGCTGCCATCTAGAGGGTCTCTGCCTTGGGCCGTCTACCAGTGCACATCCTGGCTCCCTGCATCTTTCACACTGAATAGCCATCTGGAGCTCTTCCTGGACATTGCCAGCAACTGCTGAAAACCTCTCCCCTAACAGGGCTCCTGCCAAGCTCGTTCAGATGAATAGTCAGTTAGATCAATGCTCTGCACTCCCTACATCTGTTTGATTGAGGATCTGCCAGGCACTGTGCTGGGTGGTGGATACAGGGTGGCGTGAACTGAAGTTCCCAGAAAAAAAGCCGCACTGCTGTCAAAGATTCTACAAGGCTGATTGACTAATTAGAAGTTTTGTGATTGTGGAGACCTAGAATGTTGCTGTCATTAGCCCCTTTAAAGCCATTCACTGGCCACTTCCGTGTTTGACATAATATTATTGCTACAATTATATAAATCCTTCTGGAATGTACAACCAGATCCCTAACTTACACCAACTCACAGATCAACACCCCCCAAGTGTTATCAGACAACATTTAAGTCCAATAATGGATTTTCTTGCTTTGCTGTAACCTGCCACCTTATGCTTCCATCAATGTTTTTTGAAAGTGCCTTGATTTATGACTTTCTTTGGCTCTACGATAAACTAGCTCTGATTCTCTTAAGGAGAGAGCTGTGTTTCTGCATTAACAGTGGATAAGATAGGATTCTGCTCTTATGGGGTTGATGATGTCCAAGAAAGCCAGTCACACTTGAAAATCATTTCAGCTATCTGGCAAATGCTGTGGCAGGGAAGAGAACAGAGTGCTGTGGATGTGGGCTTAGCCTGGGAGTTGCCGAGGACACCCCGATTCCGGCTAATTCTCTCTGGGAGAACAAGACTGGACACTTGGTATACGATGGCCCCCGGAAGGAAAGGCCTTCCTCAGTGAGCTACATTGTTCTGCTTTGGTCATCACATGTGGCAATACATAAAAGTACTGTAGACAATGATCACTCTTTTTTAAAGATAATAAATAACATTTTTGAGTCACAAAAACTGCATAAATTTGAGTTTTTGGTTCTTTCTTCTCTAAGACATGATAAAATTCAACTATTTAAGGAAAATCTGTGTTGAACACTTTGACAAGGGACGTATATCTTCCAACAGAGAATATTATAACAGTACCAGTGTTTGTCCCCAAGGGAAGGCCCCAGGACCTCTTTCATTACAGCTTCATTTAGTCTCTGGTGGATAGTGAAACGGTGGCTTCTAATGTTCTAGAATCATTAATTCTACATTGAAAAAGTGTTTCACTTCCTATTAAGTAGTTATAAACCTTAAAGTTGTGATAACAGAGCTGGACATACATTTTACAAAAACCAACAACTTTTATAAAATTCTGTTTTTGTTTACATAAATAGTGCTACCAGGTGTGATCATCTACCTTGTATCTGACTTTGACACTTAAGAGATGCAGTGATTTTATGATAGACACCCCTGCTTCACGTTCACCTGAAGCTGACATTATTAATACTATGTAGTAGGTTATATTGTAGGTACCAAATATTTGCCTCTCTCCGCCCCATTGCCATGAGGTTCACCTACACAATCTTCCTTCTAACGAAGCATGGAAGAATGTCAATTCTTAACAGATGCTTTTCAGGGCATATGATGGTTCTAACAAGGGTCTTTCTCCTCTGTTACATGACTGGCATAGTCCAGTTAGGAATGGTTTCCTCAGCCCTGTTCACTGCATGAAGATACACAGTAAAGTCACACACATCTTCCTAAGAATAATCTTTTGTTGTTTTGAGCCCTTGAGATTTGGAGTTCTTTGCTGTTACAGTACACGCCGACCAAGGTCATGCTGACCAAGGTCATGCCTATGGGTTTTCCATGAGCCACTATCCACATTCTTCCCAAACACCTCTTTCCCTACTCTCCTCTTTGCCATACTCCACCCATGCTGACCTTATCTGTATTTCTTAGAAATGCCAAAACTTTCTAAGCTGATGCACTTTACATACACTATTCATTCTACTTGGAAACGGGTGGTTTTGGTGAATCCACCAATCCTGCCATTTTCACACTGCAAATGCCTATTCATTCTTTAGGTCTCCACAAAACTGTCTTTACCAGAAAAAGTAAAACATGGATCAGCTACTATAACTGTATTCCATATGTTCCAAAACAGAAATAGAGGCAAGGAAGATATAGAAAACATCCCACAGAGAACTTCTAGAAATGTAAACTATAAGGCCTAAAATGAGAAGCATGGGATCATGTGAACAGCAGAACTGCAGGGGAAGAGTTGATGGAACAAGAGGACAGAAAACCAGCGAGGAGCAAGTAGATGAAGTCAGATGACACTGTGGACTTATTTGACCTAATGTACAGAACGCTGTAATCAAAAACAGCAGAATGCACTGTTTCCCCAGATAATTTATGAAATAGACCATATCCTGTGCCATAAAAGGTCAATAAGCTTAATATAATTCAAGTAATACAAAGCATACACTCTAACAATGTTCAAATCAAATTAGGAATTGAAACAGAAAAATCTTAGCAATTTCCCAAATATTTGAAAACTAAATAGCACAGGTGCAAATCACCAATGAGTCAAAAAGTAAAGAAATTAGAAACTATTTTGAACTGAATGAACATAAAAATACAAAATAGATTTTAATTGAGTGCCAATAAAGCAGTACTTAGGGAGATTTTTTGTTTTTAAATATATTTATTGAAAAGAGCAAATACCTCAGATCAGTAACCTGAGTTTATACAAGAAAAGTAAAAGCAAGTGAGAGACAAAAGAGAAAGAATGAAACAATAAAAAAGATGGAGAATTAAAATGAAAAAAAGTGGAAAAATGATCAAAGAAAACAAATGCTGATCAACAGCATTGATAACATCTACCCAGAGTCATCAGGAAGAAGAAACAGAAGATACAAAATACAAACATCAGAAACAGGTGACACAACATCAGTGCATGTTATGTAGATACTGAAAGCACACTGGGAGAAGGACTATGATCAATAACTTTATCCCAATGAAGCTGACAACTTAGAAGACATGAGCAAATTTGCGGGAAGGAAGTCTAGCAAAGCTTAAGAAGAAATAGTATAAGCCAGGTGTGGTGGGACATGCCTATAATCGGAGCACTCACAGGACTGAGGCAGAAGCATCAAAAGTTTCAGGCCAGCATAGGTTAAAACACAAGAAGGGTTTGGGGGCTGGAGAGATGGCTCAGCGGTTCAGAGCACTGACTGCTCTTACAGAGGATCTGGGTTTGATTCCCAGCACCCACATGGCGGCTATGAACCGTCCTTAACTCCAGTTCCAGGGGAATCCAAAGCCCTCTTCTGACCTCCGTGGCATTGCACAACACAGGTGCACTCACAAACATACAGGCAATACACTCATACACATAAAATAAAAATAATAAATAAAACATATTTTAAAAAAGCACAAGAAGATAAAAATAAAAGGAGAAGAAAGAGGAGGAGGAGGAAGAAGCAGAAGAGGAGGAGGAAAAGCAATATATATATAAACCATATATCTATATTTTATCATAAAGTCATTGAAATTTTAATTAAAAACCTACCTACTAAGAAAACCACAGGTGTACATGATAACCAAAGAATTTTTACTGTCTTAGGAAGAAGTGATACCAATTCTACATAATATCTTCCAGAAACTGAAGAGAATGAGATAGTTCCCAACTCATTATATGGGGGCAGTATTCACTACTGCATCAAAACTACAAATATACATTATAAAAAGGAAGAAAACCACAGCTCAGTATTCAGCATGCACAAAGACACACATTCTTTAAAATTTTTCATTAGTGGTCTCCAACAAAATACTTCAAAAGGTCAAGACCATGACCAAGGGCAGTTCCTGTCACATTTGCAAAACCGAGTTGTCCCAAAACGATTAATGCAATGCACCACATTAGCAAACTAAAAATGAAGCCAAAAGTGTGTGATAATTTCAGAAGACACATCAATTCTCTCCATCGAATTTGGAATAGAAGTGAACCTGCTGTCCTTTATAAAGAGCACCAACAGAGAAAGCCCGTGGGTAACATCAGGACTGAGGTGAAGATGGAACATCTCTCTATAGCAGGATCCAGGGAAGCATGGGCAGGTCCGTTGCTCCCAAACACTGCATTGAAGGTATCAATGGCTGTACCCAGAACTTCCTAGACACTGCACTAAGGTAAGGATGGCCACACCCATTCCTTCTGTGACAAATTAGAGCTAAGGATGATCACTCCTATCAATTAGGTGACTGTCATACTGAAGGTATGGATGGCTGCTCCTATCACTTATGTGGCATACTAATACTAAGGAAGGCTGCTCCCTTCTGACACTTCCCTGAAGGTTATGGCTGATACAGTCAGGCCAAAGTCAGCATCTTAATGGAAACAAAGGTGTGGGACCATCTTTCTGCAGCCAAATGACTTATCTATATAAAATCATCTAAAAGAACTGAGAAAAGGCTTCTTTAACTAGTAAATAACTTCAGCAATATTGTAGGATGTGAGACTCATTTATAAAAATCAACTATATTTTTTATAAATCAGGAATAAAATACTGAAAATTTAGATAAATCGTATTAATTATAGCCACATTAATCAAAAAGAAATGGCAAGGACAAATTGGAACAAAAGGCTGTGAATATCTGCACATTGAAAAATATAAAACATTTCAGAGAAAAACTCAAGAAGACCTTTATTGATAGTTATTTCATTTTTTAAAATATTTTATTTATTATTTTTATGTGTGTGTGTATGTGTATTGCCTGCATGTAGGTAAGTGCACCCGTGTTGTGCAATGCCTGTGGAGGACAGAAGAGGCTGTCAGATCTCCTGGAACTGGAGCTGGAGATAGTTGTTATCTGCCATGTGGGTGCTGGGATTCAAACACAGGTCTTCTGCAAGAACATCCAGTGTTCTTAACCACTGAGCCATCTCTGCAGCCCCAGTAGCTATTTCTTATTCTTGGGTCAGAAGGTTAATATTGCTAAAATGTCTGTCTTCTCCAAACCTACTTATAAAGTTAATATCATCCTGATGTTGACAAGGTAATTTTAAAATTTGTATAAAGAGCTGAGGGCAACCAATGAGACAAAACAAACAACAACAAATCCACCTGATATGAAGATTCTAGTGATTAAGATGGAGGACTGTCGGGGTAAATCTACAATAAAAAGTCAGATGAATTTAAATAGAGTCCATTAAGAGACCCGTAGATATTTGACTGTTTTTCAACAAAAGTGTGGAGATAATTCAGTGGAGAAAAGATAATTTTCTTAATTTTATTTTTTTAATTTTAATTTTTAATTGAGCTTTTAAAATTTCATACAATATTTCCCACTCAAATCGAGAACCCCTCCCCCATTTAGCCCCTCCCCCCGGAACCCTATGCACTCTGCCATACATGCTGAGTCCTATTCATTCAGGTGTTTGTACCCAAATGTCCTTCAGTGTAAATGCATGCACTGGAGTCTAGTCAGCCCATCCAGTGGTCACATGTAAGTCATACTCTCCCTCACCCAGCAGCAACCATTCTCAAATGGTTCTCAATCTAGTGCTGACCAGCTACCTATTTCTCACCTACCCTTTTGGCCCTTGTCCATGGGTCCTCCTTTGGATACCACCAGTGTTGCAGGCTCACATGAGCAAGCCTCCAGTAGCCTGGAAGCCTCCACCTCATACATTCATGAACCAGCCTTGACTCTTAGAATCTTTATGCCTCCTCTTCAGCAATGGTCCCTGAGCTGTGGGTGGGTGAGGTTCCATATAGGAGTCCCATCCTACACTTTACAGCCTCTTATTCTCTAAAGCTTGGCCAGTTGAGGCCTTCTGTGTGTAACATGCTCTGACATACATGGAAGCCTCATGGTGAGAGTTAAGGGGTGCACTAGCCCTCTCTCTATCCCTTATTCCACTATATTTCATGAGCCTTGGTTGTAGGAATTTGATTATGGATGTGTCACCTAGTACCAGGCTTCTCCCAGATGTATGTTCTCTATACCTGACCAGATGTGCGACTCTGCAGTAGCCTCCATCTGTTACAAAAAGAAGTTTCTTTGATGAGTGCTATATGGCATGTTATTCCCGCTAATGGAGGTCTCTTCTATCTGGCACTGTGTTCCCTTCCAAGCAGCTGTTAGGTATACATATGCTTTAATGTTCAGACACTCTACGTGCATTTTTCATAGGGTTTCTAGGGCATCACTTTTCCCTCTAGTTTTCCCTGTTCCCCGAGATTCACTCATCTCTATTCTTTTTTTCTCCCATCTGGCTTCCCTCCTCCCTCCCTTCCTAGTCACAGTGCCCCTATTATTCCCACCCTCCCCCCAATACCTCCTGATTCTTTTAATGGCACATAAAATGTTATGTATTTATGGGGTACTGTGTGATGTTCTGATATATGCTTACAAATGGAGTGGTTGAGTCAAGCTATATCCCTCACCTCATATACTTATTATTTTCCATACTGGGAAGATTAAAATGCATTGTTTAAATAATTTTGAGATGCACACAGTGGACACTATTCCATGCAATGAATCATTAGGATCTGTTCTTCCTTTTTATTGGAAACTTCAAACCTTCTTGGCTCAGCAGCACTTTCCTCATTCACTACTCCCCCCAACCAGTAACCATCATTATATGCTCTGCTTCAATGAGTTCAAGTGTATTAGAATCCACATCTATGTAAGATCACGCAGTATCTCATCTGTGCCTGGTGTCTTTCCTATAGCTTTGCTACAGCCTGTGTTTTCCAGGTTGATCCATATTGTCACAGGTGACAGGATGTCTTTCTTTCTTAAGGCTGTATAGGAGCCACCATTTCCATTTCCATTCACCACTGACACACACATAGTTGGAGGCCATGTGTTGGCTATTGGGATTAATGCCACAACAGACATGAGAAGGCAGATGTGTCAACATTCTGGTTTCATATCATTTGGATATAAATTCAACAATGAGATTGCTAGATCATGTGGCCATTTTGCTTTCAGTATTTTACTTTTCTAACTGCTGAACTAATTTATATTCCCAACACCTACAGTTCCTTTGCCTGCAGCTCCTCTGCTACTCTTTTTTTAAAAATATTCCTTCCTCCCTTTCTTTCTTTTTCTTTCCTTCCTTCCTTTCTCTTTCTTTTTTATTATTTTTAAAAATATTTTGTTATTGCTTTTTAAAAACTTTTAAAAACTTTTATTTATTTTTTTTTTTATTTTATGTGTATGCATGTATTGCCTGCATGTAGGTAAGTGCACCCATGTAGTGCAATGCCCACAGAGGACAGAAGAGGCTGTCGGATCCCCTGGAACTGGAGTTTCAGACAGTTGTTAGCTGCCATGTGGGTGCTGGGATACTTTTTTTTAGCAGAGCATAAAGTACAGGTTTATTTACAGAAGAGTGCGCGCTCTACATTTACAACTGCATTGTAAAGTCCACACTCAAATACAGATCCTGTGACCTCCGGACAGCCACTCAAAATGGTGAGAGAGATGTCTCTTGGTATTTTCAGCTTATATATCTTTTGCCTTCCACAAACATGCATCTAAGGTCAACTGTTTGGGTGGATGGGATATTCTTTCTTTCAATAGCCATTTTAACAGTAGTAAAGTGATTTTAAATTGCATTTCCTTGGTAATTAATGATGATCTGCAGCTTTCCTTGACCATTTGTATGTCCTCTTTAGAGAAATGTCTTTTCAGGTCCTTTGCCCCTCCACTGAATTTTGTATTTTAGATTAGGCCCATTCTTTTTTAAAAAATACTTTATTTATTATTTTTATTTTATGTGTATATGTGGATTGCCTGCATGTAGGTAAGTGCACCCAAGTCGTGCAATGCCCACAGAGGACAGAAGAGGCTGTCGGATCCCCTGGAACTGGAGTTACAGACAGTTGTTAGCTGCCATGTGGGCACCAGTGTTGTGCAATGCCCACGGAGGACAGAAGAGGCTGGTCGGATCCCCTGGAACTGGAGTTGCAGATAGTTGTTAGCTGCCATGTGGGTGCTGGGATTCAAACATGGGTCTTCTGCAAGAATAGCCAGTGTTCTTAACTGCTGAGCCATCTCTCCAGCCTCCATGATTAGACCCATTCTATAGGCTGCCTCTTTGCTTTGCTATTTCCTTTGCTGTACAGAAGCTTTTTGGTTTAATACAATGTCATTTGTTTATTCTTACTTTTGTTAATTGTGCTCTTTGTCATATTTAAAAAACTCCATGTTTTCTAGTTTAATTTTATGGTTGAAGGCGTAGTTTAATTTTGTGGTTGAAGGTCTTGTGTCCAAGTTTTTAATATATTTTGAGTACACTGTGACTATGACAAGAGACAAGGGTGGAATCTCATTCTTCTTCACATAGTTTCCCATTTCCCCAGTTATTGCTGGTTGAAGAGGCTGCAAAAATATTTTAAAATTAATGGTCCTGGAATAAGTGGATGTTTCTATGGAGACAAAAGACTTTTATTCACAATTTCACAGTATATAATAAGCAACTCAAATATATAAAAAATGTAATACCTGAAACTCTAAAGCATCTAGATGAAAACAAAGGAGAAAATCTTTTTCCTCTTAGACTTCAAGGTTTCTTAGATATGGCACCAAGGCATCCTATATGGATGGTAAATAAACAGGGAAAGATACTTGCTATCATTAATGTGATGGTCAATCACGACTGTCCAATTGATGGGGTTTATCAACATGAAGCAAATCCACGGGCATGTCTTTGAAGGATTTTCTAGATTAGGTTAGTAACATGGGAAGACCTACCCTAAATGTGGGCACCATTATTCCATGGGCTGGGGTCTCGGACTAAAAACAAAATGGAGACTTGGTGGTAGATAAGAGAGAGCAGGGCAATTAGTGTGATCAGAATATATTATATACATATATGAAATTTTAAAAAATTAAAACATGATAAAGGGAGCTGAGCATCAGCATTCACTGCTCTGTCTCCTGAATGTGCACACAGCACGACCAGTGCCTCATGCTCCTGCCACAAGTCTTCTTGATGATTGACCTCATTATGTCATGAACCAGCTCAGTAGTTTTTTCAAAAGTGAACAAGTACTTTCAAAACAGCCCAGCAGTCTTACCCCTGGGGTTATTCAAGTGAAGCGAAAGTGTATGTTCACACAGACTTACACACATGCTTATGTGAGCTCTCTATTCATAATCACCAAACTAGAAATAACCAAATACCTTTTAATAGATAACAGGCTAAAAAACTGTGGTATCTCCACAAAACAGATATTTCCTTAGAGAAAGGGCATGAACTATTAATGGGTATCATAACATGAATAAATCTCAAAATAATTATGCAGGGTTAAAGGAACCAAGTAGCAACAACAGCAACAAAAGCACACAGTGGATTATTCTATATCTAGAAAATTCAAAACTTCTCCATGGTGACATAAATCAGACCAGTGGTATCTTGGAAGAACCAGGAAAGGGGTCAACGGGAAGGAAGAAAAACTAGTCTATGAACTCCAGGATGTTACATGTTTCCACCCCAGTGTTCATAAAAATGTTTGAGGCAGTGCCTGGTACATGATACATATACTTGAGAAAAGCCAGCCATTAGAATTTTAATTGCAGATTTATTCATAACAGTGGAGATTAGAAATAATCTAAATATGAAATGTTAGGGAACTAAATTTCACAATGAAGGAACATTCATATGTTGAAATATTCTGCAGCCATTGAAAATGTGCAGGTTGACTTGAGTGAGATGCACCTAAAGTCCTAGATACCCAAGATGCTGAGGCAAAAGGATCAAGAGACATAACAAATTTCCATTTTCAAAAAGGGAAAGAAGGAAGGAAGAAAGGAAAAAGGAAGGGAGGAAATGTTCACTGGTAATGGAAAACAGTATGCTGTGAAGTCCAATATTTGTAACCAGAAAACCACTATAGATAGTATGTTTAGGAGATTACTTGCTACATCCTATAGTCATCTCACATTTGATGCTAACTTTCCAAAGGCCAAAACATTCAATTTTATAAACTGGAAAGCTCTGAACTAACATCAGTACAGGACTAAATGTACTTTTGTTTTGTTTAAATTGAATTCAGGTCTAGTAGAAAGGAAACTTAGAATCTAATTTCTGAAATTTGTACTTGAAGTTTCCCTCAAGCTTTATTTCCCAGGGTATCTGCTCCCTTAGCTCTACACCCTCTTTCTAGCAATCCTTCACAAATACTCACTTCTGACCCTCACATCCTGCCAAGTGTTCTGTGAATTCCTTTCTTCAGCCTCAGCCCTTAACTGTTTCTATAAGTTCACGGCTCAGTGACAGAGGGCTCACCTAGCATGCAGGAAGCGCCCATCCCCACAAATCCTGTAGTCTATGGCTCTCTAGAGTAGACTTCCATTCTGTCTGATGGGTGGTTGCTCTGGTGTGTGTCTTATTCTCCCTATTGTCCCAGCACTGTAATTTACTCATGTTATAGTCCCTAAATCATCAGGTAAAAGTCTCTGCTCTGATTGTAGTAGGTACTCACTAAATGTTGGTGAAAGTGAACAGATTCTCTGAGTAGATACCAGGATAGAAATTCCTCCTGTAAGTCCTTTGCTTTAGCAGATACTGCTCTGATCTCTGTACTGCAAATGCTGCCAATGTCCATTCAATGTGTCTGGTTCTGACAGTAACCGATGTCAGAGTGATATGCAATGAACCAAAATGCAAATGACTTACATTTGCAGACAAGTCACTTTTAATATTTATGATTTTTTTCACTTCAAATCACCATCAGTGCACCTTTCCTCTGCATAGAGAGTTCTTATCATAGTCACACAATATGGCTATCGGATTATTAGACACATTAAACAAGTTGTCCTCTTAAATGTGGGATATAGGGACTGTGATCCACAAATTCAAGACTAGTGATGCTCCTGAAATTGCAGTATTTTTGTCTGACATTTGAATAATAATCTTCTTTAAAATATCTGATTTATTACTTTTATTATATGTGTATGAGCATTATGCCTGCATGTATGTAAGTGCACCCATGATGTGCATTCTGCGGAGGTCAGAAAAGGGCATAGGATCCCTTGGAACTGGAGTTATGGGTGGTGGTTAGCTGCCATGTGGGTGCTGGGATCTGAATCTGGGCCAGTGTTTAACTGCTGAGTCATCTCTCCAGATCCAATAATAACCTCTTAAAAAGGTTTCATCAAGGAATAGAAAGCTGAAGTTTTTCTCTTTTTTTTCCAAATACCAAATTTCATAGTGCTGATTAATGACAGCTCTCTATTCATAATCACCAAACTAGAAATAACCTCAGGTCAGATTCCTGAGGTGCCAATTTTAAGGGGAGCATCAAAATATTACTGTATTTTAAATTTGTAGCTATTAATACATGTCCATTGTGAGATATAACTTATCCAGTTCTCTCTCAGCTTGAGAGCATCCTGTAGATGAAATACCAAGAGCAGACATAATTTTATAAGCAGAGCATCCCTAATCTGAAAATCCAAAATTTCAGATTTGGATTCTCCAAAATTTGAAACTTTTTGAAAACTGAAAATTCCACATTTACCTCATATTCTGGGTGCAGTCAGAACACAGGCACATTAAAAATATATTGTTTAAAATTACTTGCCACCTATGTGTATAAGGTATATATGATTTGCTTATGTGTGTGTGTGTCTATGTGTTTGTTGTATGCATGTGTAGGTATTCATGTGGGTGTCCACATGTGTATGCACATATGCACACATTTGTGGATATGCATGTCTGGAGGCCAGAGGTTAACATCAGGTGTCTTTTCCTACTACTCTCCACTTTATTATTTAATATTTTATTTTGATTAATTTTGATTATATATATAAAAGTATGTGTCTGAGTATGGGTTTGTGCATGTGAGTGCAGTGCTCACAGAGACCAGAAGAGGGTGTTGGATCCCCTGGAGCTGGTGTTTCAGGCAGTGGTAAGCTGCAAATCGTTCATCTATTGTTGAAAAACACATAGAACTTTCCTAATCCTAAGCATTTGGATAAGGGATACTTACGCTGAGGTAAAATAATAATCCCCTTCCTTGATTGACTTCCCTCTGAACAGGTTGTATTGTAGACCTATGGGCCACACCATGAGCTGCAAGAACAGCATGCTAACAATTGATTCATGACATAATTTGCACCAAAATTCTAAGGCCCGCAGCAGCCACTCCTTCGTTCTCACAGGTGCTGTGGCTGCTCCTCTGCTCACCCTGGGCTGAAGCTGCTCTTCTGCTCACCCTGTGCTGCCGCCGAACATTGCTGCTTCTGCCTGGTCCCGGACCCCAGGGCTGGGGAGGAGACTGTGTCAGCAGAGCCGCATTCAGACACAGGAGACCAGGTTCAGTGACACATAAGTACTTTATTGCAGGAAGGTACAAGCTTATATAGGGGTAGCAGTCCAATCACAGCACGGTGAGTAGGATACCTTATTAGCATAACAGGCTTAGCGTCCTATCACAGTATAGTGGGCCAGATGCCTCATTAGCATACTGAGTTTCAGATTACAGAGCCTGGATTCCTGGGAACCATGTGACCCTGATTGTTGTAATAAGTGTTGCAATTTTGAATTCCAAGGGTAGTGATTAGGGAGTGGGGAGCTCTAGGCATCAGTCTCATGATCTACCAATGGGAACAAATGTCACAAGGTGTTTCTTGTGGTTCCAGCAGTTGGGCCATTGCCTCGGGCCTACTGTATGGCTGTCATTAAGATTTTCACCCTAGGCTCAAGCCTATCTTCCACAAAATAGTATTTCTGTTAATGCTGTCTGCTAAAGATGAAGGGTTTTCTTTTAATATTGACAATGGAAAACTGTTGACAGCCTCTTTGTTAGTTTTCCTAGTATAAAATGCCTGACAAAAGCAACTTGAGAGAGAAGGGTTTATTTTCACTCCTAGTTTGAGACTATATTCAGTTCATCATGGTATGGAATGTGAGCTGTGGGGAGCAGTTTGTGGCTTTGGAAACAGAAATAAGAGGCTGCTGAGTCATATCTGTGGACCATGAAACAGAGCAGAGAAAGGAAGGCTGGTTCTTAGCTGGCTTTCTCCTTTTTTCCTTTTTGGTTCAGTCTGGGACCCCAGTTCATGGGATGGTGTCACCCACATTCAGTGTGAGTCTTCCTTCCTCAATTAAACTTCCCTGGATAGATACAGTTCTGGAGATGTCTCCTAGGTAGTTCCAAACCAATTCAGTCAAATTGACAGTGAAGAATCACCATTGAACTGCCCAAATGCACTCTCTGAGTAAAAGCTAGTAAAAGAAAATGAAAATGAATTTCAGTGGCAAGAATTCCCGAAAGCACTTATAAACTTAGTTTGAGTAAGAGAGTTTTTGGGTGACCTCTACTCTTGGTGTATCTAATGCTGCAGAGAAGTGGGGAGTTGTAGTGATGAAGTGAGTGTGTCCTGAAGTCTAAACTGCAGAACACACAGGCCTTGTGTCCTCCAGTCAATAGAACTATGTGTGCCTCTTAGCATGTTGCACTGCTTACATTCCATCTCAGCAACTGGACACTGGGGATAATGATGGTGCCTACTGCATAGAATTATTATGAGATAAACCAGAAAACAAAGCCTAAACTCAGCATATAACAAGCACTCTGGAAATATTATCCTCATTATTATCCAATTATAAGCAACCCCCAAACTGAAATGAAAGATGACTCCAAATAAGTTCATGTTGTACTCTGTTCATTTGTCTTCTTATGAATAGAACAACATTTTTCCTGTTTCTGCCTCACTAAGTAAGTGTTGATCAAATATTTAAAGGGAATTGGTTTTTAGAAGGCACAAAGTTGTTATCCTTTCTGGAATACAGTTCAGTCTGATGGCTGAATATATAATATAGCTTACTGAAAAAATAGAAATATCAAAGAAAACTAATAAACAAAGAAAGCAGTTTGCCGAAACAAAATACACTTATAAATAACTTTGTAGTCTGAATCAACATGATCTCCACCCTGGTAAGCCAGGTCACTTAGTCCTTCAGAAGTAACCAAACTTCATAAAAGAATTCCACATTATTTTTATACTTCAACTTCTACCTCTTCAAGACAAAAAATAATTTTTGGGACCCACTAATTCAGAAAGACAAGTTTTCTTTTTTCGTTTCCTGTCTTCTTAAAAGATCAGGGGACAGAGTTGAAGGCAATTTTCCTGATATTTCAACAGAAAAAAAAACCCAACCAACAAACATCCTCCTGTGGGTCTAAGCCATCTAGAGCTGCTCCATGGGTTTATAACTAGGGGAGCAGAGGGTCTTGTAGGCCTGCCAGCAATGTGATCCTATACTAACAAAGCCTGTGAGCTTCAATGTCCACCTGTCAAAGCTGGCTAAGAATTTTAACTTATATGTTTGGTGTGAGGTTTAACTAAAATGTGTACATGAAAATAATCTGAAACTGGAGGCTGAAGAGATGGTTCAACCATTAAGAGCACTGACTGCTCTTGCAAAGGACCTGGGTGGGATTCCCAGCACTCACATGGCAGCTAACAACCATTTATAACTCCAGTTCCAGGGGTTCTGATGCCCTCTTTTGACCTCTGTAGGCATTACACAACATAGTTGCATTTACATACATGCAAGCAATGCAGTCATACACATGAAATAAAAATAATAAAATATTTTTAAAAAATGTTCTGAAACCATCACACTCTTGTGATTGTTACCTATTCTTGGAGAAAAGAGATTTCTCTACCCCATGCCATGGTACCCACATTTATGCCCATACATCCAAACATACTCATTCAAACTTTGTGTAAAGGTTATGAATATCTTCCACCAACAGCCACCAGATTGGCCTTCTGCCACCATGAAACCTGACTCTTACATGTTGCATTCACTTGTGTCTTCTGACTTACAAATATTCTGTGATGTACCTATCACCAGTCTCCCCCTGTCACCAGTCTCCCTTTCTGGGGTTTTGGCCAATAATTTGCAAACAAGAGAACTAAGTTAAGTGACTGACAGCCAAATCACTGACTTTATTAATCTTGGAAATGTCCCTGAATCTCTTAAGAAAGATTCTCTGAGGAAAAAAAAACAAGTCATGGTTTGAGACTTAAATTCACCCAGAGGCATCCTATTTACTCCTGTGCCAAATAAATAAGTAAATAAATAATAAATGAATGAATGAATAAATAAATAAATAAATAATAAATGAATGAATAAATAAATAAACAAATAAATGAAACTGGTGGAGCTGCCATGATGTATGACCCAGATGCAGTGGCAGCCAGCCCAGCAGCAGGAGGACCCCACAAGGTAAGGAACATGGAGGACAACCACTTTCCCAAACATTAGGAAAACACATGCATTATTATCCTAGTGTACAGGGCTATCCTCTGAGTCATCATCTTGAGACCAGGCCTGGCTGCTTGCGAAAGTTATACCTGCTGGGCTTGTGGACTCTAGAGATTTCCTAGAGAAGGAAGGGGTAGAGAGGGTCATAGCACCCTCACCTGAATATTCAACCACTCCTCCCAACCAGTTTTATGCACTTCTGCCCTAATTGTGTGTGGCTCTCATGTCTCAGAAGGGGGTAGACTATATAGGCAGATAAGGACTAGGATAAAGGACCACCTCTACACAGCCATGGGGAAGCCATCATCCATGCTGGCTACAGGCTTTCCTGCATAGGTACTTTAAGGTCACTCATGCTCTGCCCTTAACCCCTCAACCATGCTCTGTAAGTAACCCTAATAAACCCATTGGTTCCCAAGGGTAAACTTTGGTGGAACTGAACTTTGGCTTGTCATTGGGACCTTATGAGAAGAGGGTGATAGGGCATAGTTCCACCTCCAGGGCAAAAAAAAATCTTTTAATGTCCCCAAAAGCAATCGGTACAGGTTATGGTTGGTCATTTCCACCTTCTTCCCTGACATCTCTAGGAGAAAGGACAGCAGTGGGATAAATGCTCTTAGGACTGTGGCTATAACCAATGGTTATGAGCAGAGAAGCTGCTGTTTGGTTACATTAAACACAGAAAAAGCAAGGCTTTGAGACTGTACCTTTAAGGCCTCCTTCATTGCGTGTATTTGCAAACAAAGTCTTTTCAATTTTTTATTTTAATTTAAAATGTCCTTCTTCTGTACTAGATGTGTCTACAGAGACAGAACCAATGGGATGGGATTGTTTGTTCATTACAAGAAATTGGCTCACCTGACCACGCATACTGCCAACTCCCAAAATCTGGACAGTATGTCAGTAAACTGAAGACCGATGGGAATTGACACTATGATTCCAGTCTAAGTCCAGAATTCTGAGACTCAGATGTAATCCTTGCCAAAAGGCCAGAGACCCAGGTTTGAGACTCAGAAAAATAAACAAAAAACAAAAATCTGATGTTCCAGACTCAAGGCTGGCAGACAAGAGGAATTGTCCCTCAGTTCCATACAGGACTTTCACTGACTGGCTGAGGTCACTCCAACAAGGGAGACAACCTGCTTTATTTAGATATCCAGAAATAACCTTGGAGAAGCACGAGGAACAATGTTTGAGTGGCTTCTTGGGCACTCCATGGCCCAGAAGAGTTGACACCTACAATTAACCTCTCCTTGTAATACGGCATCATTAATATATTTACGACACAAATTCCTCATGTTGAGAATCACAGGTATTTTACCTCAACAGACTTGCCAACAGCTTTCTATCTGTGGTTAAATGAATTACTTATCATTCAATTTTGATAAAATTGAGAGGAAATAATCTGATTATATACCTTTTAAGCTACTAAATTACCAAAGTGTTTTTTTTATAACTTTAATTATACAAGTTTTGACTTTGTACTTTCTCACCTCTCTGCTCTGGCAAACCTCTCTAAGAGAACACCTACCACAGGAACTGATAACTGAGCTTTTATTATACTATCTACTCTGGGTAATACTTTGATGATAGAATTAGCAAGCACATCCTGTGACTGCCCTAAAGCTTCATCAAAATTCTGAATATAACAATGTTTTTTTCCGATGGGCTTTCAAGGGTGATAATTAGCTTTCATTCAACATAACAAGTACTAATGCAATCCAAAAACAAAGCGCAGACAGAACTGTGCTCCATATATTTAGAGGGCAACAGTTCAGAGCTTCCCAGGACAATGTGTTGGTCAAGGGCAATGCTGAAGACCTGTGGTTGACACGGCAGAAGTCCCATTTTCACATGCCATACTTAAAGCTGAAATAAAATTAATAGTCTGAAACATGCAGTCACAGATTTTGCTTGAGCTTTGAAAAAAAGTAATTGAAATGTATTTTATGTAAAAATTTTAATTCAACTTTTAAAACATGTTTTAAAACTTTTAACTCATTAAAAAATTTAAACTAATATTTACTACCATATACAAAAGCCACATTGAATGCTGATGGGGATGAAGTGCAATTAATTGTCATGCCCTTGACAATGAGAAATGTCACAATCAGTTTGGAAGTCAACGGAGTCTCTTACAAAAATAAAATATTTACCTACCATGTATTTCAAGTTTCAGTTTTTAGATTTATCTATAGGTCTCCATACATAAAATGTATATATATTCAAAGGGCTGACGGCACAAAATTTCTTGACAGCTATATTTAGCTACTGTTAATAGCGAAAGACTGGAAATGGCCTGCTCTGTCCATCAGCAGGCAGGGCTGCAATCATGGAATAGTTATAGCCATACAGCCTGGCCATGGAAGCACTAAGCAGCTGGTATTCCCAAGACGAACCTCAGAAACATTATGACAACTGAAAAGGTCAGATGTATTATATAATTGTGTTTATTCCAAACTCTAATGAGACAAAGAAGACCAATCTATAATAACAGAAAGCAAATTAGTGTTTGCCTGGGGCTGTGGATGTGGACATGTTCTATTTCTTGACTTTTGTGGAAGTTACAGAAATTCAGACTTATCAAACTGTGCACCTCACATTGAATGGATTTTTCCAAAGCACATGCGTGTGTGTGTGTGTGTGTGTGTGTGTGTGTTTGTGTGTGCGCACAGGTGTGCATACAGTGGTCAGACAACAGTCTTAGGTGTCATCCACAGGAACATTGTTCACCTCCTTTGAAGCAGACAAGCATAGGAGATAGTTTGGGACCCCATTTGGTTTCGAGTTAAGCACCCCCCCTTGCAATAATGCACTTGGGAACCTAAGTCTTCACCTGTACATGCTATGTACACACACTCCTCTCCCAACACTGCTTCCAGCAACCTCACAATCCCCTCAGGCCTTTATATGCATCAGGGTACATATCTGTCCATGCTGTCTCTGAAAAACAGTATGTTTCCCATGTTTCCCCACTGAACAATTGAATTAGACAGTTTCTATTCAAGTTTATTCCCAATGTGTCTAGGAATGAGAATAGGAGGGCCAATCCAATCTGAACTAGTTTTGAATGCATATGCATTAAAGCAAAACTGCATAATCTATTAACCTTTTAGGTGGAATCCCTTTTAACACCTAATGCTTATACATAATTGGGCATACATAGAATTAAAATCAGATGCATTATGGGAAGAGACAGGCACAAAAGGAAAAATGAATCAATAACCTAAAGTATCAATCAAAATAGCAAGCTACCTAAACTACAGCCCTTAATAACCAACTGCTCCTCTCTTGAACCCCATAAAAGTAAAGCTTGAATAATAGTCAAGGCCCTGAGTTCTCTCTATCACGGAGCCCTGCCAATCTTGACTGTGTAGCCTTCTTTAATGTGTACTATCACTTTGCTCCAAAGGCAGTTATCTTGCCTGGTTTTTTTTTTTTTTTTGTCAAATTTGTGGAAGCCCTTATTTTCAATTCTTTGAGAAAGAGGTCAGGAACCTGGAACCAGGCTCAGACCCCAATCACCAGGAACAGTCTCCATGGAGCTCACCAATTAGGCTAGACCAGCTGTCAGTGGACCCTGGGAATCCTCTTGTGCCTGCCTTCTCAGCACACACCATCATATCCTGAGTTTTTCACGTGAGTGCTAGGGATCTAACTCAGGTCATCATGCTTTTGGGGCAAGCACTTTACTGGCTGAGTTATCTCTCCAGACCATTAATGGATTTTGTTATATTTAAATTTGCATTTCAGAGCAGTTGAGTTTTTCTACAAAATGGTCTAAAATTTGAACAGACTTTTTAAAAAAAATTGAGAATACATGTGTCCAATAAACATAAAAATGCTTAAAATCATTATTCATAAGAAAAACACAAATTAAAACCACAATGTAGGTGCTGTACACACACCAGAATGACCAAATTTTAATGCCTGAGCAACTGGCAGGATGAATAAAGTGATAAAAGCACTTGAAAAGAAGTTTAAAAACTTCCACTGAAGTTAAGCACCACTTTCATTGTGAGCCAGCAATTCGACCAATAGGCACAAGAGAAATCAGTGCTGATATCCATCAAAACCCATGTGCTCACATAGCTGTATTCCTAATAATAAAACAGAAATAATAAAATGCAGATCAACAGAAGGATGAATGGTGGGTTGTGGTATATGTACACAGTGAATATACCGCAATACCAATAGGGATACCATTAGTACACACAGTCACACAGGGAAAACCTAGTAGATACTACATTAGTTGAATAATCAGACAGCAAAAATTCTAAGATATAACTAAGGATCACAATAGAAGCAGGTTAGTAGATAGCTCTGGAGGGGGTATAAAATCTGGGGAAAGAACTTTCTAGGATGCTGCAAAAGTCTTGCATTTTTCTCTGGAGAGAGTTATATTGACTGTATGCATTTGTAAAAACAAAGAAATCAGCTATTGTATTGAACATGACTGCACTTTATGCATTTACCATAGCCACATCATACATTGTTATTAAAATCCACTGCAGAACTGGGTGTCATGCCACAGGCCTGTAATCTCAGCAGTCAGGGGGCTGAGGTAAGAAGATCATGAGTTTAGCCCCAGCCTGGGCACATAGTGAGAGTTTCTGGCCAACTTAAACTACATAGTGAGATCTTTTCTCAAAACAAAACAAATAAAACAAAGCAAAACAGAGCACTGGGATTTGTCCTCTGCTAAGAAAAAGAAGAGACAAGATGAGAAGTGACAGTACCACAGAAGATGGGACTGAATTCTGTTAATATTTATTGAGACGTTTTGTTAAAGAAGCACACAGTACAAAAAACATGCAAAAGTTATTTTATTTTCTTTTAAAAGAAACAAAAGTTTTGTCTCAAATTAATGTGTAAAATTCTGAATACTATCCTGAAGTAATAGTTTGATTCCAGAGGTTCCTTGCAGTGATGAAGTTGTTGGGGAATGTTTTATTAAAACCAGCATCTTCCACTTATATTTCTCTAAGACCCTACCTTTATCTGATATCCTTGATGGGTTTAAAATATTTTCTTCAAGGTGACAGGCACCTTGCCTTGAAATAACCGACTCCTCTTTAAGGAGGTGAAAGATCATTTTGTAAGCAATGCTGACAGTTGTGAATAGCTATTCGAACCTATGAAAAGATCATGGATATCAGAGAATTCAATCTTCAGTCTGTTAAAGAGCTGACAGGGCCAGGGGAAAGAATGCAGATTGGGAGAGAACAGATTTCTGCAGATCAAGGAAACAGAAGCAGAAACTCATGAATATTGATTCTGGACCTGTGTTCTCCCTATAGAGAGGAGCAAACACAATACAGTTCATTCTGTAGTGTCGAACTACAGACCAAAAATTCACTGCCACCAGATTACAAACAGCTCATCCAATTGCAATTTAGGCATATTATTTCTTCACTTTCATCTCAGGTTTTCAAGGAGAGAATCCATTTAACAAAATTGTTGATAGGCCTTACTATGGGAATTCTAAGTTGGAATCCAAGGAAATAAGGGTCTGTCACATACTAGTACTCAACAGAAGATGCTTACTAAACAAGGGACTCTAGACTAGACTCAGTGGATGGACTTGTACTGGGGAATGGCTGGGGACACTGACAACCCAGTGGGTCTTAACAGGGATGACAGAGTATATGGGCTCCAGTGGGGGGATATGGGAGGGTGCCAGTGGGGTCAGGGATATAAATATGATTAAGATTGTTTGAGATGTTCTGTATGAAATATGCAAAAAATTCAATAAAATATATATGAAAAATTTAAACAAACAAACAAACAAAACACTCAGGCAGAATAAAATCTCTATGCCGTCCATTATGTGGGTGGAGCGTGATGGGTGAAATGCAGGAGAAGGGAAGTACAAAGGAAAAGAAGAACTGTTGACTGTTGACGGGATACTTCAAAAGAGCCTGTCCCTTCCCTCATCTATGTCTAGGATTCTGCAGGGTGTGTAATAGTTCCTAAAGAACACTGCAGACCTCATTAATTACAGTGCTTTGTTCTATCCAGGAAAGGAGCAATCTTCAATTCTTTAGTTGAGCATTCCTCTGAAATGCCTGTCTAATGAAAGCCAGGGATTACAGAGCACATGCAGTGAGTGTTTCACACCATGCTAAAAGTGATGTGTTATTAGTAACTTCTTACACTGAGAAAAATTCAGTTGATTCTAAATGAAAAAAGAAGAAACCTACGTGGAGGTATTTACCATTAAAGAAAAATTTACTCCAGGTTAATGATTTCAAATGTAAAAACTATATATTTATCAAAGACTTTTCATGACCAATTCATTTAGCAGTCTGCATCCCTGAGAAAAACTCTCCTGGTTCCTTGGATCCTCTTGAAGGACATGTCTCTCCTTCTTGGGCATCTTGTCTTGGAAGCACTGAACTTATTAGGACTCACCTAAATTTAAATTTCCATAAGGGAAAGCAAATTTTCATCTGTGATTAGATCAGTAGAAAAACCTAGTATGATTATTATTTTTTCTGCCTTGGATATTACTATCCTATCTGTGAATTTTTAAAAATTTTATTATTTGGGGGCTGAAGAGATGGCTCAGCGGTTAAGAGCACTGACTGCTCTTGCAGAGGACCCAGGTTTGAGCCCCAGCACCCATATGACAGCTACGAACCATCCTTAACTCCAGTTCCAGAGGAATCCAAAGCCCTCTTCTGACCTTTGCGGCATTGGTGTGTGTGTGTGTGTGTGTGTGTGTGTGTGTGTGTGTGTGTACACCTCAGGGATCACTCTTCAGGAGCTATCTAACCGTCTTATTTTTTTAATATTTTATTTATTGCTTTTATTTTATGTGTATGAGTGTATTGTCTGCATGTATGTGAGAGCACCTGTGTTGTGCAATGCCGCGGAGGTCAGAAGAGGGCTTCGGATTCCCCTGAAATTGGAGTTACAGACAGTTGTTAGCTGCTATGTGGGTGCTGGAATTGAACCCGCATCCTCTACAAGAGCAGTCAGTGCTCTTAACCACTGAGCCATCTCTACAGCCCCTATTTTTATTTTTTATATGTATGAGTGTATTGCCTGCATGTGCATAAGTGCACTAGTGTGTCGTGCAATGCCCAAGAAGATCAGAAGAAGGCATCGGATTTCCCTGGAACTGGACTTATAGATGGTTGTTAGCCACATGTACGTGCTGGGAATCAAGCCTGGGTCCTCAGCAAGAGCATCCAGTGCTCTTAACCGCTGAGCCATCTCTCTAGCCCCATCTGTTCATGAATTTTTAAAAACTTTTAACAACTATGTTGAATTATTTGCTCATGTTATGGATAGGCGTAATGTTTTTTTCTTTTTCACATAAACTGTTGCCAACCACATTTCCCATCCTGTACTTAAGCAGTGGAGTTTTTAAAGGCCAATGCAGAAGAGAACATTTGGTTTTAGCCTATCATTCCAACCTGTCAAGAATATTTTGGATCTTGATTTTATCATCAATCATATTTGCTGTCTCCTCCAGATTTCTGTCATCACCAGATTTGATAAGCATGTCTTCTGTGTCTTCAAGTCCCCGATGAAAGAGTCCAATAAGACAAAGCTCTGTAGCTTGGTTCTAGATATTGCTCTCCAGTTTCAGCAAGTTTCACACCAAATATTTCTGTGCTCCTTCTATTTCCCAGAAAATATGCCCGAAAAGGTGACAAAACCCATTAAATTATTTATGTTTGGTTTCTGACTTTACAAAACCTTTTCATTTACTAGACCATGTACTGCCTGTAATATTTGGGGGTGAGACTTTTTAAAGCAAAAGTCATTCTATTGCTGTATTTCTATTACATTACATACTAGAATGTATATGATACAATGTACAAACAACCCGGGATACACTAATCGCTAGCTACATCTGCATTACCAGAATAGCAAGTGAAAGCTAGTTTGACCTGTCATCTTGGTAAAACTGAATCAACTCACAGGTCTGTTACTATTTATTTTTTCAGAAGGGACAATATGTCTTGGATTTAAACACTTTTTCCAGTATCTTTTCAATGTGTGACATGGAACACGTGCCTATTTGCCTGAAAGTGAGTGTTTGCATTGGTCTAACCACAATGTGTACATGATAGAATTATTCTGAGAGTTAAGTTGGATGACTGAGTAAAATATCACTAAAAGTAACTGTCTTTCCTCTGAAAATTCACATGCTGTCTGACAGCCTCTCCAAGGATTTTTCCAGACCTCAAGCTTATAAGTGTGTGTTCCAAATTCTAGTGCTTCATCTTTTGCAAAGTAGACTAACATTTCCCGTGTTCTGTGCCTTAAGGCCTTCCTATTTCTCACTATTCCAACATCAGATTTCGGATGGTTAAGAGTTTATCTATGCACCTTCAGGATTCTGGGATATTTTTTGTCTGGTTCTCCAAATAGGAATGTTTTTTCTAAATGGTCTTGCCTTTTCCTGCAACCCTTCAGTTGTACTGGTCTGTAATGTGTTCTTGTGGTATCTTTCCACTTTGAATTCTCTTCCACTGTCTCAAGACTAACGGAAGTGAAACCAGTCACCGACTGGCTGCAGCTCCCGTCTGAGACTAGCTAACTCAGATCAGCCATGCTAATTCTAAAACCGTATGGATTGTTTAGCCTTTCTGACTCTAAAAGCTAATGAATAAGTACTAATCAATTGGATTTGCAAGTTTCTCAGGGAGCAAGTCTCATAATTGGTAGGTTCCAATGTTTTTAAAAAGTTGAACTGAGAAGCAAAACCTGTAACAGAGTGCTTTAGTGTGTAGTCCATCCACTCCTCCAATACTCCGAACTGCCATGTTCCTGACTCCAACAATTTGTTTCTGTTTTATTTTGCTTTACCCAGGTTAATAATCTTTGCATCTTGCTCAGAAAATATAATTCCCTTGTTGGTATAGTAGTCCTCGGTGCCATCAACCACCCTTGGTCTCTCTGCTCCTGAGCTGAGGTCTAGGGATTTCTTACCAAATTGTTCTTCTTTTTTAAAAAGATTTACCTTTTTTTCTTCATTCTATGTGTATGATGTCTGCCTGTACATATGTGTGAGCAGCCTGATGCCAGAAGAGGGTGTCAGATCCCCTGGAACTAGAGTTATAGATGATTGGGGTCTGCCATGCAGGTGCTAGGAACCAAACCTGGGTCCTCTGCACTGGCAGCCAGTGCCCTTAATCATAGAGCCATCTCTCCAGTTCCACAGTGTTTTTCTAAGAAGCTGTAAGTACTAGACTCTGAGCTCTTCCTCACTGAGTTTCCTTTGGAGTTGAACAGCATCTTCACTTGACATGTTGACACCCTTTGATCACCACTAGTTTCTACTTGTCTTAATGTAGATTGTTACTCTCTTCACTGTGGAAATGTCTAAGGTCCAGCCTGATGGCTCTCTCTTCACACAGTGATTTGTGTGTGTGTGTGTGTGTGTGTGTGTGTGTGTGTGTGCATGCATGAAAATATTTTATCTTCAAAGTTTAGTAGCTTAACTACAATATATGTCATCATGGAACATTCTGACTAAAAAGTTTCCGAATGTAATCTTTTAATCTTTAAAAACTTCATTTTGAGTTCTCTTTCATTTTATCTTTACATATATCTCTTGCTCCATTTATTGGGTTTTCCATTCAAGGTTGGCAACTGACTTCATGTAGGTCCTCTTATTTGTCCTCTAGATCGCTTATCTTTTCTTCTTCGTTTTTCTCTTGGTATTTTCATCTTCATTTGTCGTAATAAATGAAGCCTTTCTTTGTCAAAATTTGATTTTAATGTTTTCTTTTCCTTGCCATTTTAATCATTTATCAGTCATTTCACTGCTGTGTTTCCCCAGTTTTACAATCTCCTTTTATCTAGTTTAGCTTAATGTTATCGTTCAGTTCTTAGTTTAACTAAATAGTTCCATTCAGTTACTTGATAGTATACACACAATGTTTTATTTTCTTCTGTTCCTTGATTTATGTTTTCCTCTAGAGCTACTGCTTGTCTTCTATGTGTGTATGCATGTATATGTGTGTATTTGTGTGTTTACAAGTGTATGAGGGAATGTGGTATGTCTGTGTTTATGTGTGTATATATGTGTGCATGTGTGTAGGGGAGTATATGTGTATGTGTGTATGCATGTGTGTTTAAGTGTGGACATGTGTGTATCTCTGTGTACTTATGTGTCTATGTGTTTATGTGTATGTGCGTGCTTATGTATATGTATGTGCATATATGTGTGTATATTTGAATGTGTATATATATGATCATGTATGTGTGCATATGTGTTCATGTTTGGGTGTGTGCAGATATGTTTGTATTTGTGTGTATACTTATATGTATAAGTGCTTATGTGTATGTATGCATATGTGTGTATGTGTGTATAAGATGTATATGTATGTATGTGTATTTATGTGTCTGTGCATCTGTGTGTATGTGTGTATAAGTGTATGTGTACGTATGCATATGTGTGTGTTTATGTGTGTATGCGTGTTTTTGTAGAAATGCATGTTTATGTGTGTGTGTTTTTGTGTGTATGTGTGTGTTTATGTGTGTGTGTGTTTGTGTGTGTGTGTGATCTTTAGTAGCTGGCAGAGCAGTCTGCTTATCAGCTTTGCTATGCCTTTCATCCAGATCTCTATAGCGTGATCTGCTTAGCACTGCATTGCTCCAGTCAGTCTCTTTACACTCACAGTCTAGAATGTTTTCCACTTCCAACCTAGTTAAGTACTTAGCCTATACCTAACTATTTTCCACAGCCCAAGGAAACAGTGGGAAAAAGAAGAGACTTATTAGAAGTCAGGCACCAGAGCCTGCCGTACTTAACCCGGGGGTGTATCTGACTCAGAGTGGAAAGTGCAGGTTTCTCTCCCATGCAACCTGGGCCCTGTTTTCCATTGAAAAATGTCAGCTCTCTGAAATCTCAATTCTCTCTGTTTCTTTTACCTCTTACTTCCACTATTTCTCATTTAAGAAAGAAAAAGATATAAGGATATGCTATCATTTTGCTTCCCCGAAATTTAAGAGGTTTCATATGTAATTTGGGGAACAAATTTCTAGAAAAAAAGTGCAAGTTCAGATCCTAACAGAGGAGGTGACTTGCTACCCTTTGTTCCAAAAATCTTATATTGTTTGGAAACTGCCAGATTTTCAAGTTTATTGTATTGGGTTTCCCACCATTCCTTATTTAGGATGTGCCTAGAATTCCTTGTTAATTTCTATATTCTTTACATTTTATTATATAGTGAGGATGTTGGAAATCTTCAATTTTGTTCCTTGGAAGATGCACAGTGGAACGTAATCTTCAACCTGGGCACAAGGAAAACTGCACTTCCTAACAAAGGACCTGTCCATGGTGCAGGATTCTCAGAACTGAGTAACCGAGTGCACCCACCATTAGAAATGAATTACAGACTCATTTCCTGCAAAATGAAAGTCACAGCACCAGCGTCTGGGTTCTTTCTGCAGGCCGAGGTTCATCTCATTTTCTTATCCTTATTTTCCTTGATGTTTTTCACTTTTAAAAGAGCTTGCTTTACTGTGTCTTTGTAAAATAACCTCAGATCCTCTGTGGAAGGTGAGACATCAATCGATAATAAGCAGTTACATCAACACTTCCTTCTCCCGCTCTCCCTGACGGCAATTGCTCTCTCCCTTGCTCTCTTAGGTTAGACATGGCTGAAAAACACATGCTTTGTTTCCATCAGCATCCTGGGACAGCCAGGGTTGCTTCAGCTCTCCAGACACTATTCTTAAGACTGATGCCAAACTGTGCTTCTTCTTGGTTATGTGCCCTTCCTTCCATCTGCATTGAAATATAATTTGCTTCTGCTCTTCTTAAATCACCCTCATCACCTTCTGATGCATCTCCTTATGCACAGGGTGAATAAGATCCCCTCAGATACTGATTACATTCTAAACATACTTGCAGCACGTGTTCTCTGATACACACCTTGGAGAAGAAACACTAGATAAATGTGATTCCACCTAATATCTTTATAATCAATAGAAGTAGCAAAACTTATTTTAAAATTCTAATATGTGCTTTAGCTTTTAAAAAGAAAATGAAACATCACAGAAGTTGAAATTCCTTTGACCTCGTATCTGTGAGTTCTAGTTTTGCTTCTGATTCTCATTCTCATGAATATGTGTTTGAATCAAACTTTAACAGTTTTTTATAATACCTCGATATCTCCTTAAATGATTCAAACCCATACTCAGTTTTCCCTTCTGGTAGGTACTGTGACGAGACACTGTAATCCATCTGAGGCTAAGTACTCTGAGCACTGGGTCTGCCCACTCTTGCTTCATCAATGATGTATTTCCAGCAATCATTCCTCTATCTTGATTGAATCCTCAAATGTGTCCCTCTCTATTGCTTACATTTCTGACTTAGTTAATCCTATGTTGCTATTACCCAAAGCTAGGTACTTTATGAGGAATATAGTTCAAGGTTTGGTGTTAGAGATGAACCTTCTTGATTCCTGGTAAAGACTTCATGTTTCACGCATAGTGGATATGATCACATCATGGTAGACATAGACGAACCCCAAGCTACACATGTAGAAGGCTCATGGCCCAATAGAGGAAGCAAAACAACAGAGCAGGGGGAGGAAATGAATTTGCTTTATAATAATGGCTAGTGTGGTAGGCAGTTAGAATGTATTCCTGGGAGAACTAGTTTGATCCCCAGAGAAAAGTATTAAGCCCCCTTAAAGGCGTAATGTCCATCTCTTAAAGCCTCCCACTCTTCACCCTAGCACCTCCGTACTGGGGACTAAGCTTTCTACACGGGAATCTTTAGGAGACAAGCCATGGCCAAGCCAAAGCAATTTCTAGCCAGAACAGCTGCTCTTCACATCCCTTGCTCGGCTCCTTCCACCTCCCCGCCTTTTGCTTTGATTGGCGTGGCCGTGTGCAGCTCTCAGGCTGCCCCTGTAACCACTGATCTGAATAACGTCACACTACATCCCCGTTGCCTTCAATACCTTTTTCTATTGTCTTAGAGACCCTTTACTCTCAGTCCTCTCCTTGTTTTCCCGGCTGTTCACCGTCTACCCAGCTTCTTAACCTTGACACACCCAGGGCTCACCATCTCTTCTTTCTCCACGTGCTTTCCCTGCGCCACATTGCCTCAGTTTCTCGACCCTGCTGACACTTATGTACCAAAAGCTTACAAAACTGGCACAAACCAACTTATCCCTCCCCTCTTTTTTTCTCTGCCAAGAGTAAAAATGTGTCCTCTCAAAACTTTTGAATTCCACCATTTTAAAAAAATATTTTATTTATTATTTTTATTTTATGTGTGTGAATGTATTGCCTGCATGTATGTGAGTGCACTGCACCATGTTGTGCAATGCTGCAATTTCTGTACTGTCCTGGTTGCCTTTCTCCCTTGGAGATCTCAGATCATTTCTCTCCTGACTGGATTTCCTACTTCATGATGACACAGATTTCAGTTTCTGTTTTTTGCTGTCACTTCTGTAGAGCACGTTCCTTCCCTGAATTCAGGTTTGGAAGAATGGAATGCCAGGGGTAAAATGCTTCAGAGGTTTGCAGGTCAGGATGTGCCTCCATTTCCAACCGCAGCTCATTTACATGCTGGACTGAGTATGACTCCTGTTCTAAAGCTATTCAGCTCAGGATGTTTAGAATGCTTATTGTTCAAACATGCCGTGTGTCTATTTTCCTTTGCATCTCATCTTTTTTGTTGTTGCTTTTTGTTTCTGGAACTTTTGGAAGTCTTAAAATGGTCTCTTGAGCTCTGTGCCGGAGTTGTATGCCCCTGTGTCTTGCTGTGGGACTTTATGCTGGGCTCTGCAGGATCCCTAGCCATCGGAGGATGGAGGGATTTTCTGTTTCTGGAAATTTTTCTTCAGTCATTTATGTGATAATTTTATCCTGTTTTTTTGGAATCACTATTCAGATGCTAGGACTTCTGTACTTTCTTTTGTCAGTTTATTTTTTTAAAACACCTGTTTTCATCCTTTGATCTACTGTTTCTAAAAGTTTCCTTCTTGCCTTCCAACCTTCTCAATTTTTTTCATGTCCATCGTTGCATTTTTATTTCTAAGTGTTCTATTTTGTTCTCCCCAATAGTCCCTGCTTAAAGCATTCGGATTTAGTGAGGCAGGCACCTTCCCCCACCTCACTCTAGGAAATGAATTCTGCTGACCCACTTTTTCTATAAGACTTCCAGTCAGGACTGGTTTTTTGTCCTCAACTTTGGCTGTGCTTTCAGTGTCTGATGCCACCAATTCCTGAGCCCTTACAAAGCTTACAGTGAGGTTTATGGAAGTAATGGAGACAGCACACGGCTTCATTCTGTCCTCTTGGTCATCAATTGAACATCTCACACAGATTTTTATAATTTTCACATAAATATATTAATATATTTGATTATGAATTAATGTCTTACTAAAAGAATCTTTCCTGTCTCAGGTTTATAAGGGTTTGGAGGGTGATGCTGGGGCTCTTCTCAGTGGTAGAGTATGTGCCCGGTATATATGAGACCTTCAGGTGGGCTCCCAGTGAGTTTACAAGTTTTTTTTTTTTTTCAGCAGTTAAGACATTTTAAATCTTTTTGGAATTACAAGCAATATATGATGTGAGCACTAAAAGTATCTTATATGATAATTTGGTTGTCCCAATGAATTAATTGATTGTTGAATTTATTGTATGATTCAACTTTTTCCCAGGGAATCTTAATACCACCTCCTTCAAATTCAAAGTTTTCATATATAATTGATTTGTTCCTGACCTCTCTGATGACTATATTGTAGATCTGGAATGTTCTTTACAGGTCCAGTGTTAGAAGCTCATCAAGTTTGGTTCTGTTGGAAGGTGACGGCATCTTTACGTGGTGGGGCCTGGTGGGGAAACCTAGGTCGCTGTGCGCATGCACTCAAAGGGAATTGTGAGCTACTGTACTCTCTGCTCCTGACCACCACCATGAGGTGAGCAAGTTGCTGTAGAGTCCCTCACCACGGGTGTTCTGCCCTGCCACAGGAGGAAACAACAGGGCCAACTGCCAGAGACTGGAGCTTCAGAAGCTGAGCTGAAATAAATTTTTCATCTTTTAAATTTACTATTTCAGGCATTCTATTTTAGTAATGGAAAGATGACCAACACACACTGGTCACATGCCAGTCTTTGTTTCTACATCTTTACCATACTGTCATAATTGCTATAGTCATGTGACAACTAGTTCATTGTTTCAAAGATGTGTCGGTTATTATGTTCACCAATTTTATTTTGTTACTTTTGATTAAATATATTTATTATCTTAATTTTTGCTTTAAGCATTATAATTTATCTAGACTTAATTCCTAATTTCCCTTTTTTGTGTTTTTGTTCGTTTATTTGTTTGAGACAGGGTCTCCCAGTATCCCCAGATGGCCTGGAACTCACTATGTAGACCAGGCCTTGAACTCACAGAGATCCACCTGCCTCTGCCTCCTGAGTGCTGGGATTAAAGGTGTGTACCATCCCACTTGGCTTAATTTCCTTTAATTTGTTAGTTGTACATAGACAATTTCTTTTAAAACCCTTTTGTTTTCTAATGAATATATTTATATATTATAACAATTTTATCTGAATCTTCAGATCTGCATACTATTATTAGTATAATATTTTACTGTTTACTCTTAAATGTTTCATATCTAATCATGAATTAAGTATTTCCCCTTTAAGGTGGATTCTTAATTTTATTACATTATCAGAGAGTATGGTACGAACAGGATTGAGTTTGCAGTTTATTGAGACTTCCTTTGGGACAGAGCTCTGATCAATTTCTGTGAATGTTTTATGTGTTGCTGAGAATACACAGTCACCCTCCAGATCTGCAAGGGATAGATAGCTTTAGGACTCTTTATGACACTGACATTAAAGGTACTCATGGTCTTGACACAAAGTAGGGTCATCCACACACAGCTATGCACATCCTCACATATACTTTAAATCATCTCTGAATTACTTGTAACACAAAACAATACAAAATGCTCAGGGATAGCTGTTAAACTGCACTGTTCAGGAAAAAATGACAAGAAAACATGCCTCACATGTTCAATGCAGATATGGGGAAAACATTTTTGATCTGCATCTTGTTTAATCCACAGGTAAAGAACCTTCAAATGTGGGACCCACAGATATGGAAATCAGTTGTAAATCTTCAGTCCTCCTTTCAGATGCAGATATATATACATACATATATATGCATGTATGTATAATTGAGATTGTTAATGGAGCTGCTCAAATCTAATACTTTTGAACTTCATTTTTTCCACTTAGCCTTTCCATGAAAACATGTTAAAATAGCCTGCAGTTGTTATTGCTTTTGCATTTCTCTGTGATGTTCTCAGCATTTGCTTTCCCTGTTTCCCAGCTACATTTTCAGGATTACAATGTGCTCCTGTTGGACTAGCTTTTTAGCATAAAGCATCTTTCTGTGTTCCTGTTAATACAACTTCCTTAGTGTTCTATCTGAGAAAGTGTCTCTGGTTAGTTTTTCCTATGTCCTCCTCATTCTTTTCATATTCAATACTTTGTGTCTGCTATCATATGAATGTTTGTTCCTTTTAAAACTATCACTATTGTAACAGTATTATAAAATGGGACCATTAAGAGGTGATTAGGTCATGAAGGCTCACTCCCAAGGGTAACTGCTATCATCTCAAAATGGTGAGCTTGGTCCCCTCTCACCTGTCTATAAAGATGCTGTCAGTGCTGGAAGCTGGCACCTTGATCCTGCACATTTTCACATTCAGAAATGTAAATCAACACATTTATATTCATTATAAATTACTCAGTCTAAGATATTTTGCAGTAACAGCTGCAAACATGCTAAGAAAACATCTTTTTGTTTCATAAGGCTTTACCTAATTCACTTATCAATTTAAGGGGTTTAGGTGTATGTGTGTGTGGGGGGGGGTGTATCCAACACACATGTGCCATGGTAGGCTCGTGAAGGTCAGAGACCAACTTCGAGTATTGCTTTCTACCTTGTTTGGGAGGTCTCTTGTTTGTTGCAGCCTACTCCAGATTAGCTGGCTCTATCTTCCAGATATTCTCAGTCTCTGCCTCTCATCTTGCCATAAGAGTCCTGGGATCCCAGATGTATGTAAACTGCATCTGGCTTTACCTAGGTTCTGGCTCCAAATTCAGATCTCCATGCAGATGTGGCAAACACTTTATCCACTGAGCCATCTCCCTAGCCTAGATTTAGTTTTAAAAAGTCTGGAACGCTTGCTTTCATTTGAATCCTGAAATTTGGGTGTTAAATTTACTCTCTATTCTATCATGATTTTGCATTGCTTTTGTTCTTTGGCCCTATAGCCAGTAAGCTGATAGAGTCTAGCAACTTGTCTCTTGTTCCAGTTATCAATAGCCTTTGTCTCTCCAGGCAGTTCTTTGCTAGTTTCACTTTTATCCCTTTCTAGAATTCCTAGTCAATGTTATAACTTTTTAGTCTACCTACAATGTGTCTTCACTTACAATCTATATTTTCTATCCTTTAACTTCCCTATGCTGTGTTCTTCAGTCTTTCTCTCTGACAGGTATTTTTCTCTTCAACAGATTGAATACATTGTTCATTCTATCTCTTCTCTTTTACAAACTGTACTGAAATCTTCGAGATTTCTAGTTTTTAAAAAATATCTGCTGCTCTTGCTACATAAAATTCTAGCATCTTTTTTCAATGTTTTTTTTCCAAATATCAATAAGTAGTTTCATAAGTTTATTTTAGAAGTTTTCAATTTCGATATTTCTGCATCCTGTGCGTGAATTCTCCAGTTCCTTATGTCAACTGAATACCTCTTGATGTCTTTCTTCATGTATTTATCATGAGCTTTTCCCTGGTGAAAACTCTTCATGTCTTGTAGTTTCCATTGTCTTAATCAGACACTCTAGGCTGCACAGACACACTAAGTCTTCAGGGGAAGGAACAGAGGCCTCATCTATGTGAGTGGGGGAGGCTGGTGTCTGCTCACACACTATCACCGCTGAAGGATTCTCACAGCTGCCTCTTTTATTCCAACATCCTCCAAAGTGTCATGTCTTAGTTACTTTTCTGTTGCTGTGATAAAACACAGTGACCAAGGCAACTTAGAGAAGGAGGCGTTTATTGGGTTTACAGTTCCAGAGGGAGAGAGTTCATCATGGCCGGGGAAATGGCTGGAGGCAGACAGAGCAAAAAGCTGAACTCACATCTTCACAGGAAACAGAGAGAGACAGACTGGAGGTAGGCAAGCTACACACTCTCAAAGCCCACCTCCAAGGACCTGCTTCCTCCAGGAAGGCCACACCTCCTAAACCTCTGCAAACTGCTTCCCGCAGAGGACAAAGTGAAGCCTCTAAGGGACATTCACTTAAACCACCACATGACACACTATAGTTACATCTTGAGGCTTTAAAGTTAGTTATTCAGGCACGTCTCTGTCCTGAGAGTTTTCTAGCACCCAGCTTCATTCCAGTCTTGCCCACAGGGTCTCATGTCCACCAATCATTTCTTTGTGGGCACTGGAACATTCAAACCTCTTTTCTACATCTCCTCAATCTTTTGTGTAGGTTCCACAGCATCGACTTCCACTATGGTCTTCCTTTGCAGTCCTTGAGCATGAGAGACTCATCTTTCATAATCATTTCACAGGTGTTTTACTAATAGAATGGGGAATAAATTATGATATTTTAAAATATACATTTCAATGTCTATTCTCTGAAGTGAAAAAGAAGATACTTTTGTATTTTCTCAGTCATATTAATTGAGGTCAAAATCCACTTAGTATTTTCCTGAGAGAGTATTATATGTGCCAAACAGTTTCTTTTTACAGTGACAATAAAAAGCTGAGGTGAGAAATGTGCCCATAGGCTCATGTTTTTGAGCACTCGGTCCCCAGCTGGTGGTACTGCTTGCAAAGGTGAGGGAACCTTCAGGAGGAGGAGCTTTGTCAGAGGAAGTACATCACTAAGGGCATGCTTTGAGGTGTTAGAGCCTGGCCCCTTTCCTGTTCTTTCTTGCCATGCTAGCCACATGTGCCTGCTGCTGTGCTTTCCCCACCATGATGGACTATATTCCTACTAGAATTGTAAGCCAAAATAAATCCTTTTCTCCTATAAGTTGCTTTTGATCACAGCATTTTGTCATAGTAACATAAAAGTAGCTAATGCAGAAGCCAAGATACTAAATTTGAAATAAGAATAAGATAAAACAAAGGCAAAACAAAAATAAAACTTCATTAGTATATTCTATTTTATGAAAAATTTAAAATATAATAAACTTATTTGCATCTCATAAAATAAAAACAATGTTTTTGCTGCTTTTTCCTATTAGATAACTAATAAATATAGGTTCTGTTTTTATAGATAACACTATATGCCAATGTTTAAGGTATAACGTCATTACACTATAATATCAAATAAAATAAACCAATAGATATCATTCGTATCCTCTGAAATTATTCTTTATTTGTTAATAAATATATAGAGACATATGGTACTTAATTGATTTTTGTCAAGATCATTTTCTTGGGCCTAGAGAGATGATTCAATGGTTAAGAGCACTGACTGAACAGTCAGACCCAGGTTTGGTTCCTAGAACCTTCACAAGGCAGCTCACAGCCATCTGTAACTCCAGTTCCACGAAATCTGATGTTTAAGGTATAATGTCATTACACTATAATATCAAATAAAATAAACCAATAGATATCATTCGTATCCTCTGAAATTATTCTTTATTTGTTAATAAATATATAGAGACATATGGTACTTAATTGATTTTTGTCAAGATCATTTTCTTGGGCCTAGAGAGATGATTCAATGGTTAAGAGCACTGACTGAACAGTCAGACCCAGGTTTGGTTCCTAGAACCTTCACAAGGCAGCTCACAACCATCTGTAACTCCAGTTCCACGGAATCTGATGTCCTGTTTTGACCTCTGTAGACACTGCATGCACGTGGTGCACTTACATACATGTAGGCAAAAAACTCATACACATAAAATAATAAATTAGTTAATTAAAGGGCATTTTATCTTTGCTTAAAATTTTTTATTTATGAATGTAGAAAAAGATGTACCTGAAACATGGGGGCTGGAAGGATAGCTTAGTGGATAAGAACACTGAATGTTCTTGCAGAAGACCTGGGTTCAAATCCCAGCACCTACATGGCAGTCAACAACTGTCCATAACTCCAGTTCCAGGGGATCTGACAGTCTCTTCTGTCCTCCACAGGCTTTGCATGACATGGGTGCACTTACCTACATGCACGCAATACATGCATACACATAAAATAAAAATAATAAACTGTTTTTAAAAAAGAAAGAAAAAATGCACAGTGCCTTCTTGCAATAAAGTTGTTTTGCTGTTTGTTTATAAAATTTGATTCTCCTGTGAACTCATTTGAGCTTTAGGATGAATGATAGTGCAGCAGGCAACCATGTTCTGAGAGACTTTCCATGGACTGCATGTTTAGAAAGGAGAGCAGGAAAAAACAAACAGAAGAATTTGCTTTGCTTTTGCTTTTGTTGTTTTTTGTTGTTTTTATCACCTAAAAAAAAAATCTCTAAAATCTTGGCATTGTGGCTTGCATAGCTGCTAATTGAGCTTCATGGTTGAAATTTTAAGCACATAGAATGATAAACATCTTACTTGTGATTTAGCAAAAGCAGCAGAGGAAGCCTTCTTGAGTATTCCTGGATCCCTGCCATATCCCAAATGTGTGAGTTCCCATATTCTGAATCGGGCTTTTGAGGGTGCTTTGGGGCCTTTTGTTTATTGTCCTGTAATACCTGGAGCAACATAGAAATGGCTCTTCTTTCATCTCCAATATTGATCTCTCCCATTAATCAGTCCAGCTCAGGCTTTGTTGAAATTGATCTTTTCAAAGATCATTTGACTTTTTCTATTGCCTGTTTTATATGTACAAAAAACTTTATCAATATATATAAAATCTCTCTCTATAAAGTCTCTATCCTTTTTTCCTACTATTGGTTAACTTTGCCCTTTCTTCTTTTTTTCTCCAGTTTCTTATGGTGGAAACGTAAGTCACTGATTGGATAATTTCATTCTTGTTTTAAAACATAAACATCTAAAACTCTCTCTCCATGCATTGCTTTTGCTCATTTCCCCAGTTCTGACAGGTTTACTCAGCTCAATCTATTTTCTAATTTTCCTTGTATTTTTGTTTGATTCATAAAAAAATAGAAGAGTTAATTTACAAATATGTTTTATTTTGAAATAAGATTATTCTTATTGAATTATTTCTGATTGTTTGAGATGATATGAGGTGTGTGAGTCTTTTAAACTTTTTGAAACAGTCCTTCTGGCCCAACATATGGTCATTGTTAAAAATCATGCTTCTTCTCATTTGGAAAGATGTGTGTTTTACAATTCTATACAGTGTCTCAGTGATTTCAATTAGAACATGGGGCTCATGATATTAATATCATCTTAATATGAGGATTTTGAGAAAAAAGCAATGGTTCTATTAGTTGCTGAGAAAGAAATCTTAAATATAATACAATGACTGTGGGAGTTGTATATTGTTCTCCTTATTCTGACCATTTTTGCCTCATGTATTTTGAAATTCGATTACTAAGCTTATAGGCATTTATAAATATGTCCACCTGGATTTTTCTTTTTGTCGTAATAAAATATCCCTCTTATGCCTGATACACTGGTATCTGCTTACAGTCCAGGCTGCACAGGAGGCTAAGGCAGGAAGATTGCTTCAGCCCAGGAATTTGAAGCCAATCTGGGCAACATACTAAGACCCTGACATACACAAAAGAAAAACAAAAAAAACCCAGCCCTTGTTATCCTTGTTAATATTCCTGTCCTGAAGGTCGTTTTATCCTGTATGAGTAATTGCTTGCTTTCTACTGTTAACTAAGTATATGCAATCTTTTCTTTTTCATCTACTTTGAATCCAGCTCAGTCTTTCTCTTCAACGTGCTTCCTTTGTGGGCAGCATGTATTTTTCTGGTTTCTGTCCACACTGACAACCTTTGCCTTTTCATTGTAGGTTTTCAGATCACTAACATATATCTATCAACATGGTGAATTTAGGTGTATTTTGTGATTGGTTTATGTTAGTTACTTCTGATTTTGTTGTTCCTCTATGTCCCCATCTCTGCCTTCTCTATGATAATTTGAATATTTTCAGTTTTTAATCTATAAGATCTTTAACTATACCTCACTGGATCTTTGATTAGCTTTTTCCTACTGGTTTTTCCAAGGATTTAAGTATACATAGTTAGCTTTTCCCCATCTACTTAGAGTACGACTGTCTCACTTCTCATAACATGGAAATCTTGCAACCATATAAGATTATTTAACCCCTTTACTTCCAGATACCAGTCATCAATCATTTGTATCCCATCTACATACACTAAAAATCTATAATAAAATATCATAATTTTTGTTTTAAAGGGTGATAGGCAGTTTTAGAAAAGTAAGAAAAAGCATTGGTATTTGTTCAGATACTTATAATTTCTAATACTATTCACTCATTTTTATATTTAGATTTGCTTCCGGCATAAGGAATAATTTTTTAGCCTGAAGAAGTCCTTTAGTGTTTTTTTTCTTTGTCTGTGAGTATGCTGCTAGCCACGAAGATAATCTAATAAATGGTTTGCAATGGAAAACAGAAAATTGATGCAAGGGGTATTCATTCTTCTATAATGTGTTAAGTGTAAGAAAAACGTTAAGTATATTGTTGCAATTGTTTTAATGTTATGTTATTGGTTATCTTTAGTAGGTGCTGCATAAGGAAGAAGGATACATAGTAATTTGAAGCAGGGAAGTTTGAATCTTTATTCGCGTACAAGTTGCACTTAATAACTAACCATAATATTAATACAGATTTGTGACACAATTTTCTGATACTCATTTAACGTAAGGATGCTTTTTTGCAGAGTATGGCTTGCACATGTGTAGGAAAGTTAAGTTCTCTATTACTGAACTACAAAAAGCATGCTTGTTGGGGCTGGAGAGATGGCTCAGAGGTTAAGAACATTGGCTGTTCTTGCAGAAGACCCAGGCTCGAATCCCAGCACCCACATGGCAGCTAACAACTGTCTGTAACTCCAGTCCCAGGGGATCCAATAGCCTCTTCTGACCTCCACGGGCATTGCACGACACAAGTGCACTTACCTACATGCAGGCAATACATGCATACACACAAAATAAAAATAATAAATAAATTTTAAAACAAGTTTGTTTACGTCCATTTGTATTTCATTAATGTATTATGAGATAAAGGAGTTTCAAGAATCTGAGAATCAGCAAGTTATGGGGGGGTAAGACAAGGTAGAATGGAGATATAAACACTCTCTTTCACTACTTATGGTGGAAAAAACAGATTAACAATAGGCCAAAAGCTTAATAGGACATGACATGATCAATCAACTAGGAATGAAGATGAAGAAAGAAACTTAAATGTCCATAAAGACTCATATGTGACTGTTTAAAAGAGTTTTGTTTGTACTAAGCAAAAACTGAAATTGATTCAATTTTGCATCAACAGGTGAATAGGTAATGTATACCAAGTATCTAATAAATGGGATATTATTCAGCAATGCATTTTAGCAGCTAATGTCTAGTTTTTACAAAGCATTTAGCAATAAATATGTTAAATGGTCATCTTGTTCATCCTCACATTTAGTAGATACTTTATAACAAATAATGAACCACTGATAATTAAACAATATTTTTATTTTCCTGTGGTCATTCACCCTCTCTGACTCTTACTCTCTTTCCACCTCCTCTTCCACAATGATCCCTGAGCCTTGGAAAGCAGAGATTTGAAATAGCTGACCTATTCAGGGATTAAGTATTCCTTAGTCTCTTTTTCTCTGTACATTGGCCACTTGTGAGTCTCTGTGTTAATCACCATATGCTGCATAAGGAAAATTCTCTGATGAGAGTTAAGAGATGCATTCATTGTAATTGTAGAGAATGCACTGAAGATGTGTCACTTAAGGCTAAGTGTCTCACAGACACTTATTATCTGTATTTGACCAGTTCTGGAATTCTGTAATAGTTTCCATCTATTGCAAAAAGAAGCTTCTTTGATAAGGGATAAAAGGTACACTTGTATGTAAATATGAGGATGCATGCACAAGTCCTGTGCAAGTTCAAGTCAGACAGAATCTCAGCATAGACATGGGGGAGTGGGTAAGAAATCCCAATTCAACCTAAGCAATTTTTTGCAATTGATGGCTGCTAGGAAGGGCAGAGACAGTGTCTTACAGTATGAAAAAATCACAAAAATTCAATAAAAATGCAAAAATAAATAAAAATTTAAAACTTCAGTTTTCTTCACAAATTACCTGCAATTAGGGACGCTTTGGGTTGTTAAATAATTTGGAGATTAGAGAAAATGTGGGTATCAGAATAAAAAAACAAGAAAATTAAAGGCTATTAAAATGGATTTTTGAGAATTTCATACTTTTTTTTTAAATCATATTCAGATCCCCTCCCCATATCTACCTCTATTACATACCCCCTCAACTTCATCATGAAAAGTCTTTGGAAGATGTACAGTTGACTCACATTGAGCACACAGCTCTACAGATGGAGGCAAGAATACACAGGCAGACAGAGAATGGCCTGCAAGCAGTGAGCATCAGTCAGCAGGTGGATCTGGAAGACTCATCCTGATTATTGAAAAGCATCTGCCCTGACCTAGCCTGACTGCCCTCAGTCAGTGAGGACAGCCTTTGCCTTATTGTCACGTTGCCTTTCAGAAGGCGGTACAGATTTATGCTTCACAAAACAATTCAAAAATCCTTATAAGTGTTAAACCTGTAAAACTATTTTCTTATCTGAAAATGATTAAAAAAATAGCTCACTGACTTTTGCCCCCTGTTTACATTGCTTAGATTTTCAATCATATCTTTGTGGTGTTTTAAAAGTAAATTTAGTAAATTTTCCAGCCATTTTCTGTACAGTTGGCACACATGCTGGTCCTGACAGGGCAGCTTGCCTTATGATACCTCCCAGTGGGACTGGAGGCGGCGAGAAGCATAAAGGAGGGAGGAGAAAAGCTCTGGGTCTTTGTGTCTATGACTCAGATGTTGAACTCTGGTCATGGTGGATATTCATAATTTTCCTTCATTTATAATGAAGTATTGATTCTATTTAATATGAGTAATATAAAAGTCGTCATTTCAAACTTCAATTCTATATTAATTTTTAAGATCTAAGCTAACTGAAAAAATCAGTCCCTTGAGATGTTCCAGATTTTTTATAATGAAACCTGTCATTATTCTATTATTGTGAGTGTTTGCGGAGGAGAGGAGAAAAGTAGGTGAGAGTTATCTCACATTTTTTCCTTATACACTTTAATTAGAAAAGTTTCATGATAATGTTTTCAACTTACTTAATCCACTTCTTCCTTATAAAGCTTTAAATTTTGCACAGTCCAGTCCTGAATGGCTTTTATCTGGTGCAAAATGAAATAAAAAATCAAAATGCAGATTGAGCTATTAGCCACCTAATACCAGTAATCCACCCAGTGCTAAGCAGACAGCATATGATGACAGTCCCACAACTGGCAGAAAGGCAGCAGAAAACAAGATATATTTACTTCAAGATGCTTCCCAGGACTTTGACAAGAAGTCTGTTCAATCTAGCAAATCATTTCTTGAAGATATACTTTCTTTAAGTCATTGATGAATTTGAAGTTTATATAGTCCTTAACTGTATAATTAAGGCTTTGATAATGTCTGTGAAGGTCAGCTGTCTCTGCAGAATCATCTAGCAGTGTCTTGGAAGAGCAAAGCATAGAACAAGTCAAGTACATGAGGATGACATTTGGTTGTTTAAAACGTACAGTGGTAATTTTACAGTGGAAGTTTAATAAGGCCAGTGAGTCAAGAGTTGATTGCCACTGACAAGTCTATTATTTTCAAAGATCTAAGGGAAGGGACACAGCATTACAAGGAGCTGCAGGAGGAAGCACCAGCGTCCATCAGGGCTCACAGGGAAGACGCATGGAAGAGCCTTAAGCCAGTGTCCATGAGGCTGGGTGAGCTGGCTGCTAATGTGGTACTGTGCTCTGGAGCAGAGGCTATGCCTTCTCTGGTATCTGGTCCTGTGGAGATTAGGAAAGGTGGACAGTGACTTGGAATATGTGAAAAATGAGGTGATCAAAAATAAAAGCATGGGTTGTTTGGTTTGCGTATAGAAAGCACAGTTTCCCAATCAAAATTCTAATAGTATCCTTCATAGCAGTGCATATCTTAATGTCTGGTTTCCAGGTATACTACGAAGCCATAGTAACAAAAATGGACACATAGAGCAACGAACCAAAATAGGATATCCAGGAGTAAGTTTAAACCGGTATGTTCTTCTAACCCATAAACATACATTAGGAAAAAGATAGGCTCTTTAACAAATAGTGGCTAATTGAACATCTGCATGTAGAAGAATTAAGCTAGATCCCTATGTTTTTCCCCTGTACAAAAACAAACTCCAAATGAATGTAAGACCTTAATGTAAGACCTGAAACCTTGAAACTGTTGGAGGAAACATAAAGAAACCATTCTAAATGTATAGGCACAGGCAATAACTTCCTGAATAAGACTCAAGTAGCTCAGGAAATCAACACAAGAATTTGCACCAAATTAAACAGCAACAATCAACAAAAGAACAATCAACAGAGTGAAAGGATAAGGTAGAAGAAATTTGACAAATATTCATCCAACAGGGGTTAATATCTAGATAAATTTAAAAAATAAATTGCCAGGCATGGTGGCAATCCCAGCACTTGGGAGGCAGAAGCAGGTGGATCTTTGTGCATTCAAGGCCAGCCTGGTCTACATAGTGAGTTCCAGGACAGCTAGGGTTACAGGGAGACCCTGTTTCAAAAAGACAAAAAAAAATCAATTAACAGCAAGAGTAAAAAAAAAATGCCATCAAGAAATGGGCAATGGAAATGTACAGACACCTTACAAATAAAGAAGCACAAAAGACTATAAATTCATGAGAAAATGCTTAACAGCTTTAACCCTCAGGGAAATAAAGGCAAATAAGATTACATTCCTCTTCCAGTTCATTCCAGTCAGAAGGGAAATCAAGGAACTTTCTGGTGAACATGTATGTGTGGGGGAGGAGTGATAAATTCTATTGATAGGAATGCTAATTATTCTAGATACTATGAAAATCTTCATGGAGTTTCTTTGAAAAATAAACCAGAGTCAAAGTCAGCTTATTATGGTGATATTTGCACACCAGTGTTTATTGCAACACTTCATGATAGTCAAATTATGGAATCAGCCCTGGTGCCCATCAGTGGATGCATGGGTGAAGAAAGGCGGTATACATTTTGGTGCTATTTGTGTCAACTCAGCTCTTACCATAAAGGGAAGAAGAGATTGTTTTGGGTTCTTTTTTTTTTGTGTGTGTGTGTGTGGTTTTTTTTTCTGAACCAAATATAAGTGACTGTGGGCTGGGAACTCAAATTGAGATTGACCTAAATGACATGCTCCAATGTGGAAATGGCTTCAAGATCTTCTTGTAGTCATAAAACAACAAAATAATAAATCAGTACATTTGCCAAATACATCGGTAGAAAAATCAAGTAGGTGGGTTAGAGCAAAGCAGCAAAACTTTGTTTTAGGTTCCACATGCTTTCTGATGACATCCTTCGCTTTTAGGTTGGTTGGTCTCCTAAGAACACACTCCAAAGATCTCTATCTGACAGTCAAATCGATGTCAGGTTAGACACAGAGCTGGGCAATGAATGGCTATTGAAGGGGCTAAAAATAACCCTAAATAATTTGGTTCTGTATCTACGACATTCCAACTCTATAAAATCATGAAGTCCTAATCACTCAGTCAGTCCTATAGAACCTTCAACGTAGATGTGACTTTTGTACCTTTAGCAGAAGTGTGGCTTTTGTCTGGGAACTTCAGTATACCATGTTCAGTGAAGTTGTACTTAGCCATAAGGAGAATGAAACTGTTATTTTCAGGAAACTCGGTGGAATTGGAGGTCGTTGTGTTAAATAAAACAGGTCAGTTCCAAAAGACAAGTTTTGCATGTTTTCTTTCCTATGTGGAATCTAGATTATCAACAAAAGAAGACATAGAAATAGAAGGTAAATGACAGGGATAAAGAAGGGAAAGGGAAAAGAAAGAGAAAGGAAACAGAGAAGGGAAGGAGAAAGGAGAAGAAAAGGAAAGGAGAAGGGAGGGGAGGGAAGAGGAGGGCAGATGTGATCAAAGTAGACTGCATTCATGTAAGGAAACGGTGTCACCCCCTCTGTGCAATTAAGTTACACTATGGCTCAGTCTGTAAAGTGCCCACCACGCAAGCTTGAGAACCTTCATTTGGACCCCCAGCATCTACATAAAACCTGCGCAGGGTGGCATGTGCCGATGACCTTAGCACTGGAAGGATGGCAATGGATCCCTGGCACTTGCTAGTCACCTGGTCTAGTCAACTGGTCTAGTCAACTGGTGAGCTCTAGGTTCAGTGCCACAAAACACTGAGACTTCATTTATGTGAACCCTGGCCATTACAATAACAACCAGCCTGGTAAGATATGCCCACTAGGTGCAACAGTGGCACAAATATCACTGGAAAAGCCAAACACTTTCTTTTATTTATTTACTGTTTTTATTTTATTCTATGTGGATTAGTGTATTGCCTGCATGTATGTTAATTGCATTCATGTCATGCAATGCTAACGGAGGTCAGATGAGGGCATTGGATCCCCTGGAACTGAAGTTATGGATGATTTTTAGCCACCATGTGGGTGCTAGGAACCAAACCCGGACTCTCTGCAAGAGCAACCAGTGCTCTTAACGACTGAGCAATCTCTCTAGCACCCCAACCACTTTCTTATTGGATTAAAGGACTAATCCATAATATTGAATCCACAGTTGGCACTGTTACTGGGGACAAGAATCTATGCACAGACAGGTCATAGACCATAGGGGAGAACCTACTACCATTATTCTATTAAATGAACATAGTATATTAACTTGGCACCTAATGACTTATGAATACACCCATTGATTAATCCATCTCTTAATGCTCATCAGAGAAACTTCTTGCCAAAAAATGGTAATTAACACAGAGACACAAAACTTGTCAAAGTGCAGAGAATAAGGTACTGTGAAATGCTCAGCCCTAAATGGGACACTTATATCACACTCCCTTCCTAAGGCTCAGAGAACATTGTGGAGGGGAGAACAGAAAGATTGTAAGAGCCAGAGGTGGTCAATGAATACAAGGGAACAGTGTTTTCTGGACACCATAGGGAAATTACAAACATTTTGAAATTTATTTTGAAAATTTATACTGTAAAAAGGACAGAACTTAAGCATGGAATATGCAGGGAACATATGGAAGCTTGGTAATTTTTTCAACTGAATACTTATATCAGTTATTGGACTTTTAGCTATGATAGTGTAGTATTTATGAAAAATCAACTGCAAAGGCCCCAAGTAGCCAAATACTGTAAAAAAGAAGAAAGCTGGAGGCATGCCACCACAGAAGTTCAAAATGTGCCACTAAACTATAATAATTAAAACTGTATAGTATTGACAATAAATACAGATATGTAGAGCCTGCAAGATGGCTTAGTGTGTAAAGATGCTTACAGACAAGCATGGCAACTTTAGGTCCATCCTGGGACCCATATGGTAGAATGGTTGAAGGAGAGAACTGACTTCCACAAGTTGTCCTCTGACTTCCACATATGTGCCTACACACACACATACACACACACACACACACACGCACACACACACAAACACACGCACACACTTATACAGTGAGATAAAATAATCTCATAAAACAGATGTATTAAATGGTGAAACAAAATAGACAGTCCAAAATATAAATATAAATCCAAATATTTATAGTCAATTGAATTTCAGCAAAGTTACTGATAAAAGGCAATGGGGAAAGGACATAAATGACATTAGGAAAATTGAATATCCAAGTGCAAAATAATGAGACTCCTGAAGTTGTAAAATGCAAAAGGAGGGAGTCCTTGGGTCACCGGTCTGGGCAATGACTTTTTGGGTATGGTCCTCAAAATGCAAGCAACAAAACCAAAAATAAACACATGATATTACAACAAACTGAAGAGTTTCCCCCCAACAGAACTTCTGAAATGCCCCCCAAAGCCTGTGTGTGCAAATTTGACAGTACAGTGGAAGCAATAGAAGGTTCTATAGATTTTTTATTCTATTTTATTTTAGACCATCTCTCATGTGGTCCAGACTGGCCTCCAACTTACAATGTAGCCAAGAATTATGCTGAATTTTTGATCCTCCTGCTTCCACTTCTCAAGAGCTGGGATTACAGGTGTATGCCACCACAACTGGTTTATGTGGTGCTGGGGACTGAACCTAGTGCCTTGTGCATTTAATGCTACCAACTATACCATCCCAGCTGCCTACAACAGTGGACTTTTAAAGAGTTGGGGCCAGGGTTGGAGAGATGGCTCAGCAGTTAAGAGCACTAGCTGTTCTTGCAGAAGATCTGGGTTCAAATCCCAGCACCCAGATGGTGGCTAACAACCATCCATAACTCCAGTTCCAGTGGATCTGATGCCCTCCTCAGACCTCCGGGTCCATTGCATAACACAGGTGCACTTACACACATGCAGGCATAATACTTGTATACATAAAATAAAAATAAATAAATAAAATTTTTAAAAAAGAACAGTCTATCCTTAGGTCATTAATGGGATGAAGTCCAAAGGGACTATGGAACTCCATATACCCTCTCTCTAATTCCTCCTAGATGTAACCACTCTACACATGCTCCCACCATTATGTGCAAGTTCCCATTATTATGACTTCAACAGAGGCCCAAACTAATGGGAATGCCTAATACCAGACACAAAAAGTCTAGAATCATAAGCCAAAATAAACCTTTTTCTTACTTTCTAAGCAGCCTGTGCCAGGCATTTCATTATAGCGACAGGAGGCCTAGTGGGCACAAGTAGCTCACTACTGGCAGACCTTTGAAGATCACTTCCCAGCCCCTAGTTCTCAGTGCTTCTGTTTCCCTGTCTGCTCCACAAGAAGTTTCTACCACCTGCTCCCACATACCACAAACTCCAATGAGTCTTCCTCTCCATTATGGATTGTGACCCTCAGAAACAGTGAGCCCCAAGTAAATATTTCCATCCATCAGTTTTTTTCTGTTGAGTATTTGGCAACAGTGATGCAAAAGTAACTAAGGTAATAAAGATTTCTACAAAACCAGAAGCATGATAGCCAAATATTTCTGAAAGTGCACAGCTGAAGGGTATGAAATCAGCATGTCGCCTTCTACATTCACTTCAGCATCATTCACAATAGCCAAGGCAGGGCACCAGCCTAGGTGTCCTCAGGGGATGAATGGAAAAGGCAATAGGGTACTATTCTGTCTTTAAAAGAAGCAAAATCCATTCTCTGAAACAACCCAGATGAATGTGGAGGGTAGTAAGTGAAATAAGCCACAAAGAGATAAATACCGCATGATGCACTTTTGTATGGGATCCAAAGAGTCAATTCACAGAGGCAAGAGCACAGTGGTGGTTGCTGTGGTCTGCCAGAGTATTGGGGTGATGATGGGCAAAGGGTACAAACTTTTATTTCAGTAAGAAGAGTCAGTTGAAGATATCTATCATACCACATTTGACAAATAGCTAATAAAATTGTATTGGGTTCTGGATAGATGGTTCAGTGGTTAAGAGCACTGGCTGCTCTTGCAGAGGATCCAATGCCCTCTTTTGGCCTCTGCAGGCATTGCACAACACAGAGGCATTTACATGAATCCAGGAAAACACTCATACACATAAAATTAAAAATTGAAAAAAGTAGCCGGGCGTGGTAGCGCACGCCTTTGATCCCAGCACTCGGGAGGCAGAGGCAGGTGGATCTCTGTGAGTTCAAGGCCAGCCTGGTCTACATAGTGAGTTCCAGGACAGCTGGAGCTATGGGGAGACCCTGTCTCAAAAAGACCAAAAAAAAAAATTGAAAAAAGTATATTGTAGTCCTAAAGATCATTGGGAGTTGATGCTAAGTGTTCTCACCACAAAAGAGTTAAACATGTGAGAAAGTTATTAAATAATAAATAAATAAATGATACGAGATTTAAAAATACACAAATAGAATGAAAACTCAACTAGGCTTTTGAATAGAGGTTCTTTTATATAGCAACGCAGTAATAATTATATAGCAGTGATTTTCATTCTCAGTTCTCAAAACTCCCCGTACAGATTTTTACAAAATGCAAAAAGATTCTCAGTGAAGTCAGACATTGATCAAACATTGACAGGTTCTTTTGTTTATCTTGGGTATTTCCTGTCTCCAGTAAAATAAATGGCAAGATCTATACTTCAAATTTTAAGCCTGAGTCTAAAAAGTATTTTGTGTCGTTCTTTCTGTCTAATCTCTGCTTACATTTCACCCACAGACACTCTTTTTGTGCTGCCTTCAGTTTTCTCATGAATCTATAAACAGTGGCCAAGAAAAATCCATGCATCCCACTTTGATGGGAGAGGGCATTCTTTGAGCTGAGGATCCAGGAGACAAATCTTTAAAAGCACCAGCATAGACACAACCTCCCTCTACCAGCTCTGTCAGTGCCTTCATATGAGGGCAAACTGCTCTCTCAGGCCACAGTGGGACATCCTAAGATAGAAAGCAGCAAGAGAAATCCAAAATGTTTTCTATGGTTTCTTTTTTTCCTCTAATTTTTAAAAACTAAATTCTGATAAAATAACTGAACACATTGAAGAACTGCATTTTGTTGGACATATTCTTTGCAGAGAAGTCCTAGCTCACTGTTTATGAGCCAATTAATCATCTTTATTGTTCAAATTTTCTAAATGGGCATAGTTTTTTGTCTTGTTTTAACTCTGAAACTGTTTTTGAGTTCTCAAACACTCAGATTAGCTTTTCTATTCCCATATTTTAAAGAGGAGATAGTCTGAAATTTACTTCAGAGAAACATTAGTGCATATGTATACCTGGGGATTGTATGGCAAAGAACACAGTGCCAGACATGAGAGACCTCCATTCAAGTTGTTGGTCAGAGTGGTTCAACAGGCTCCCCAAATAACATAGGGTATTGCCAGAGCTCTTGGTTATTTCCCAGACTTTGAAGGTAAGATCCTACTGCTGAAGACAGGACATACTTCAGACACAGGACTTAGAGCAATGGAGCAGGAACTGACCTGGACGCCTTCTATCTTAAGTTTAGCCCTCATAATTCTGGAGGATACTATGCAAGCTGCTAAGGGAGAAAAACAGTCAATGGTCCAACCCAGCCCTAAAGCCTAATCACCACAACAATCAGCACATCAAACTACCTCTATTGGTGCAGTAATGGCACTGTTATCTGAAGGTAATCAACAGCTATCTAACTGGACTTAAAACCATCTCAATGGGAGTGAATTGATGGGTGGCACTGTAAACACAGTAAAACATACATGACTGGAGAGGTTATGGAGCCTAGAGAAAACCCTATCTCTGTCAAATCTCTAGACAAATGAAATTCCTTACTGTATGCTAAGTATGAATCCTTATTTACAGACAAGCATATTGTACACCACTCATCAAAGAAACTTCTTTCTGCAACAGATGGAGGGTACTGCAGAATCCCACAACTGGTCAGACACAGAGAATATACATCTGAGAGATGCCCAGTTCTAGGTGACATAACTATAGTGGAACCTCAACACCTCATGGAACATAGCGAAACAGTTGGGGGGTGGTAAGAGAGAAAACTAGTGCACCCCCAACTCTCACCAGTGAAGCTTCCTTATACAGCAGAGTGTGATACACACAAAAGACCAAAACTGGTCAACTTTTAAAGAATAAAAAAACTAGAGCGTGTGTGTCCTTGGATAGGACTTCTATATCAAACCTCTCCCACCCATGGCTCAGGGACCATTGCAGAAGAAGGGGCAGAAAGATTGTAAAGCCAGATTTGGTCTATGAACATAGGGAAACAGAAGCTTTCAGGCCACAGGAAGCTTGTACATGTGAACTTATAGCAATGGTGGCATCGAGCACAGGACTCATACCAACTTATCAGACAAGGGCCCAGAGTAGAGTAAAGGAAACAGGTGGTGGGTCAGCCCTAACCTGGGAACTATTGGAGACTGATAACTACTGCGTGAGGGAGAGTAGGCCTTACCAATGATCTCTAGATAGACTGACTAGACTCCAGTGGAGAATTTGCACTGATGGAGACCTGGATACAAATATAAAATGTTTTTAAAAACCATGTATTTGGATCAGTGACTGAGGACATAAAAACGTCATGCACTGGCTCTGGAGTATTCAGTAGCCTAATAACAAGAGAAGGAAAATCAAAATAAAATGAAAGCCAAAAGATCTTTTGTTATTCTAGAAGAAAAGTGGACACGTTACTCCAAGAAGGGTGCAATGATCAGATAATGGAGGGCTCTAGTGAGCTGAAAACTGAAAATTCACCTTTGGATCAGCAAGAAGAAAGTCATCACAAAATTCTGGTTAACTGTCATTTCTGACTAGACTCCAGTAGATGAATTTGTGCAGAAGGACATCTGGGTACAAATGCTTGACTGGATAGGACTTAACATGTATGGCGGAATACATGAGGTCCAGTGGGGGTGGGGGTGGAGAAGAATGGCTTGGAGGGGGGGTCTGAATTAGAACTGATGTATGAAATGTAAAAAAGCCCAATAAAAATAGTTTTTAAAAAATCTAAACCACAATAAACAAAACATAACAGTACAGAACGTGGATTCAAGCTTAGAGGAAAAACTTACGGCTCAAAAATACATTATTTGAGCTCTCTACACTTAAAAATTATCTTGATTAATTATCTGTAATCAATCCTTAACGAATTCAGAAATCAAAGCAGGTGTAAAAAGAAAAATGAAGGTGTGGGGGAAGGGATACTTTTAAAAGATAGGGTAATACAGACTCAGAAAAACAAATGATGTATGTTCTCCCTCATATGTGGATCCTAGCACCAGATCCTTTTCAATGCCATGTCCTTTTAATAAGATGATGCTATACAGCAGTCTCTTCTGCATGAAATAACTACCATCATCACGACCTCGGCTGAGCCTGATTGCTAAAAATAGTCACAATTGGGCTTGTTGATGGTTGTGCTCATTCATTAAAGGAGTGCCAAGCAGGGTCACTGGACCCTCACCTGAGTATCCAGCCATTCCTCCCAGCCAACTAGTCCAGCCTTGGAAGACAAAAGAAAAATGAGGAAGAACCCAATAGAAGGATGCTTTTGGAAGCCCTTGTCAAGAAACTCCAATGGACTTTCATATGAACATTTGAAAATTACCCTGTTCTGACTTTTTTCTAGTTCCCTGTCTAGAACTTGTAATGCTAATTACTCTTGCCTTTACTT
>NW_008335784.1:214916-215913 GCF_000622305.1 Nannospalax galili | reverse complement strand
GCAGGATCTTTGACTTATCTTCACATAGATGGAACTGGTAAAAGAAAGGAGCCAAGGGCTCCTCCCAAGCCCATGTGAACCCCGAGGAACAGATCATCAATGGGCCTTAAGTGCAAAAATAAATTGATTTATTTGGGGCAACTATATGGTCTTAAACACCCAAAAGTAACCAAAGAGTAAAGTCATCAGTATATTTCTTTAAGAGTTTAAGGGATTAAACTTTGCAGACATTAGGCTTAAGTCCATATAAAAAGTTAGTTAGACAATTGTTTCTTATTGATGATTTTGTTCCTAATCAGAAAGTGCTGCTCAGATGTAAGACTTCAAATCTTGGTCTGCAATACTGTAGTGCCCACCTGTAGCTAAGGGAGACAGCTTGCTATTGTTCTAAAATGATGGATAAATTTGTTTTCTCTTCCTATCTAGAAGCCTTTAAGAGGGAACTGACACTGAGTCTAACCACTCCAACAGCTATCAAAATACCTGGAAGCAAATCCTGAATCCATCACTCTAGAGTCCAGCCTTGGCAGACAAAAGAAAAATGAGGCATAACCCAATAGAGGGATGCTTCTGGAAAGCATCATGAAATCTCAAAGGACTCTGATATGAACATTTGAAAATTTGCCCTGTTCTGAATTTTTTTCTTTTTCTCCATCTGGAATTGTAATACTAATAACTCTTGCCTTTACTTCTCCTTCACATCCCCTATTCACCAGTCAAGGACTTTTTTTTTCTTCCTTCAGATAAGAGTTATGCAATTTGGGAGTCTTTTAGATAGACCCACTGAAGGGGTATCCCAATTGCCTTACCCCGTGTCTCTGTTTATCATGGAAGAAGCCAGAGCAGTCTGCGTCCTGATTCACTATCAGCAATTTGGGTAACCTCTTCAGAGGTTTCTATTATAGGAATAGGAGGTAGGAATTGGCTAGGCAGTTAGGGTAAAAAAGACCCCAAAGAAAACTAGTCCATTTCTTGGCTAAAAGTCAAAATGTCCTTA
>NW_008335784.1:214388-214713 GCF_000622305.1 Nannospalax galili | reverse complement strand
AAGAGTACATGAAGTTATCAGAAAAAGTGATGGGGAGATATGGGAGGTGTTGGAGGGGAGAGAGTGGGCATGGATTTGATCAGAACACCTTATATGCACATATGGAATTCTCCATAAAGTTTTTTTTGTTACAAAAAAAGATAGGGTTAAGATTTGGAGCAGAAATGACACATTCGTTGGGGAAATATGGGAGGTGTTGGAGGGGAGAGAGTAGGCATGGATTTGATCAGAACACCTTATATGCCTATATAGAATTCTCCATAAAGTTTTTTTTGTTACAAAAAAAAGATAGGGTTAAGATTTGGAGCAGAAATGACACATTCAA
>NW_008335784.1:207290-214127 GCF_000622305.1 Nannospalax galili | reverse complement strand
CATGTCTACACATATTCCAATACCAAATTTCATTTCTAGCTTTAGGCCAGAATGTACTAGGCATTAGTCACATTTATAAATTTCCTAAAAAGGCTAGGGGCTCTACTGACTTAGATTTCTTTAAAATTGCTAAGGGTAGATACAGCTTGAATAAAAGAAAGTTTTAGGAAAAGGGCGATTGGTTGTCATGGTCTCTAGGGTTCTTGGTGTCTCTAGTCAGGCAGGTGATAAAACTGCCTGAGGCTGGTTGGTTGTAAATTATTTCTATGCTATTACATACACACATCTTGTCTTAGGTATATGGAAGAAAGACATCCTATACCAAGCAAACTCTACTCCAGATACAATATAGCAAGCTATGTGAAGGAATATATTCCAGTATCTCTAGATCATGACAGAATCATCAGGAAGACAGTTTAAGCCTGCCTTGTAGCCAGGACAGCTCTGCAGATAAAGTTGCAAGAAACCACACTATTCTAGAATAGACAAAGATCAGCGGCTCTGCTAAGTCTCCACATTTCCCTAGTGCCAAGATAAGTGAGTATAGAAATTATCTGAACACTGTGGTTTCTACAGGAAGGCAGGGAGGGATGGGCTCTGTTAATTTTAAGGAAATTCTTCATGTCTACACATATTCCAATACCAAATTTCATTTCTAGCTTTAGGCCAGAATGTACTAGGCATTAGTCACATTTATAAATTTCCTAAAAAGGCTAGGGGCTCTACTGACTTAGATTTCTTTAAAATTGCTAAGGGTAGATACAGCTTGAATAAAAGAAAGTTTTAGGAAAAGGGCGATTGGTTGTCATGGTCTCTAGGGTTCTTGGTGTCTCTAGTCAGGCAGGTGATAAAACTGCCTGAGGCTGGTTGGTTGTAAATTATTTCTATGCTATTACATACACACATCTTGTCTTAGGTATATGGAAGAAAGACATCCTATACCAAGCAAACTCTACTCCAGATACAATATAGCAAGCTGAGTTATTCAATTACCTTTTGAAACTACATAATTACTCTCTCATTCTACAATAATTCATGCAAAAATCACTTTGCATCTGTAAGCTTAGTTCTTGGATTTATGCTTTTATCTAAGGTTATCAGAATGTTGGTAAATCTTTGTCTAAAATGTTATTGATTCTTTGATAATTTCATACAATGTATTTTAATTATATCTAGATTATCCTCCGCAATCACCTCCTAGATCCACCCCCACTCCCTACCCCCTCACTTTGTGCCCTCTATTATTTTTTTAAGACCTATTGAGTCTGACTTGTGTTTGAGTCTCAAATGCTCTTGGGTGTGGGTCCGTAGCCTGGATCCTGGCCAACCTACCTCATGTCATACCTTTCAAGAAAACTGCCTCTCCCTCTCCCAGCAGCTACCAATTGCCAATAGTTCTTTAGCTAGAACTGGGGCTTCTTGCCCACCTCTATCATCCTTGTTGCGTTTCACTTGGGTTTGCATGCTGTCATAAGCACTGTGAGGTCATATGTGCAATTGCCCTGTTATATTTGGAAAACAGCTTCTCTGTATCCATCCACCACCTCTGGCTCTTACAGTCTTTCTGCTCCATCCTCCACAATGATCCCTGAGCCTGGAGAGGAAAGGGTGTGATGTAGGTGTTCCACTTAGGGCTGACCACTATGCAGTCTCTTACTATCTGCACATTGACTACTTGTGTGTCTCTTTGTTATTTGCCATCTGGATGCAAGAAGTGAAAGATAGACTAATCTATGAGCATAACAATAAGTCATTAGGAGTCCGTTTAATACTATGTCCATTTAGCAGAATAATAGTAGTAGGCTCTCCCCTATGACCTGTGACCTGTCCAGCCATGATTCTTAATAGCAATAGGTTCTCTCCTACAGCCTGTGACATGTGTAGCCACAGATTCTCAGCCCTGATAACAATTTCAGGTATGGACTTCATGTGCAATGAAGCTTAAATCCAATCATAAAATAGCTGATTACTCCCATGACATTTGCTCCACTATTGCACCAGGGAGTATATCTTGCCAAGCCAGTCATTCATTATTGTACCTCTCAGGGTTCACCTGGGTAAGCTGGGTAAGGCTGATGATTATTTTTCTCTTCTTGTAGCTTCCAAAGTGCTATACCTTCCAACACTATGAAAACTAGGCAGTAGAAATAAAGTTCTGAGGTCAGTACGAGTTTGATTTCCCCACAGTTGTGCTACAACTCATATATGTATTGTCTTCAGTAATAGGGTCTTACCACCAGGGTCTGGAGGGAAACCAAGAGCAATGGCAATAATCAGTATTGCTTGAGGATCTCAGGGACCTCCCTGGCCAACAACTCCCAAAAGGAGAGCCATTCCTTGGTACTGAGCTTCTTGTTTGCTGGTGTGAAGAATCTGGTAGGAGCACAGTCTCCCTGCTATTGGGTAACTCCATTTAAACTCTATATGTATATGTATCTATATATATATGTATATATATATCATATTTAGACTTCCCTCCCCTATCTACACTCCTCTTATAGTCGCCTTCCCACTGGATTTCATGTACTCTGTTATATATGTTAAGGCCTGTTGAGCAAGTTTGTGTTCCCAAATGGTAACAGCATGCACAAGACCCAAGCAAGCTCAAGCCAGACAAAAGCCAGCATTAGGAGTAGGGATATGGGTAAGATGTTCCAATTTTGGCTGAGGAGCTATTGGCAACCAATAACTTCTGAGAGAGAAAGAGAGAGAGAGAAAGAAAGAGAGAGAGAGTTGGTTTTCTTCAAGGGTACGACACTAGACAGGTTAACCAGGCTCCAGCGGATGGACAGATAGAGAGAGAGAGAGAGAGAGAGAGAGAGAGAGAGAGAGAGAGTTGGTTTTCTTCAAGGATATGACACTAGACAGGTTAACCAGGCTCCAGTGGATGGACAGACGCTGAAGTTCAAGCTGTTTTTTAAATAGGTCTTACTTAGCACCTAACTGGCTTTGTGTATTCTGCCCAGTATCAAAACTTTAACCTGGTGGCTAGGTTACAGCTGTCCCTCTGCCCCTACCCATTTAGGACTTCTCCTAGGTCCAGAAGCCTGCTGTGGGCCAGGGCTCATGTAAGGACTATTGTCCTATTTTATCTTAGAATTCTATAGCGTAGAATTAGGGAAAAGAAGGTGGAGCAGAAGAAGGCAATGCCAGGAGGCTCTCTCTGCTAGTGCTAGCTGGATGCCACACTCCCATCTGACAGGCTTGCAGTTACTGGCTTTATCATAGCATCAAACAGGGTTTGTTGGAGCCTTCTGTCCAACCCATCCCCACTGTACATCTCAAGGACATTGTCATCCCTTGATAACCGACAAGCACTCTAAATTTTATTTGGAAAATAATATTGCTTCAGTGACCCTATCATGTGATCTCAGGTGACCTCTCCTCTCTTGGAGGGGTTTCACAAAGGACCCAGCTAGGATGACAATAGCCTACAAAGATTGTCCTGTCTTCATCTTCACAAGAAAGGAATGCACTTGAATAAAAATTGGGCTCATATACTGACAAGGAATTCTTCGGCAGACCCTCCTCAGAGGTCTGTGCTCCTCATCGCCAGCCCATCAGTTTACCCAGATCCTCCTTTGGCTATGGTTGCTCTACTCTGCCATCAGGATTTCTGAGCAAGGGTCCATTAAGAAAGACTAAGCCAAGTGACCAACCACCTGTATCTGCCATGCTGCCCTGGTCCTTGAGAAACTCATGCATCTTTCCAAAACAAGTGAAGAAGGCCAGATCCCTCCTCGCCCTGGTTCAGTAGGTTAATGGGCCCCACCAGATACCTTCCTACTGTTAGAACATTCCAGATAGAAGAAATCAGAAAATAGTCTTCACATTCATATTTTTCCTAGTCTGTGCCAAAGCTTCTTTAACTTCTTCCCATACTCTACTACCTCCTCTTGGATACATCTAGTCCCAGGCCTGTCTGCAGCTTAGTATTGGCAAAGCCAGGAGTATGATATGAATGACTCTTGCACATGTGCTCGCCTCCCCTTTCCCCACCCCCCACTCCTTTTGGTACATATACTCCAGGCCCCATAACTTCCCAAGAGAGGTATAAGATGCCTCATTGACTCCACTAAGCCACAGCTTTTCTCTGGTACCATCTTCTCTTCTGTAGGCTGACGATAGCTGGAGGTTGGGTTAGTTTTGAAGGCTACCTGACAGGATATGATATATTTGCATAGGTCTGATCTAGACATGTCTAATGTTCCGCTTTAGCATCATAAGACAAATTTTGCCTGTTTTCTCTGTTTTAAAGCATTGACTAAGATTCTAAGAAAACAAAACCACTGTTCCCTTCCATATTATGTGAAAATTCTAATAATAAATACTGTTATAATGATCACATGTGTATGATGTACAAAGTACAGTGTAATTGTTCTAGGATATAAATGAAGCAAAATCTCAAGACAGAAGAACCCTCAAAATATTTCTTAATTAAATTTCTTTAGTTACTGCTTTATGGACACTTGTCTTTTAATTTCTACTTCAAAGAATTTAAATCCTCCTGGAGAAGATACAAGGAAAGAGTCACATAGTTCAGGAGCCAAAGTAGTGACAGTGGTCTCTGCTTACCAACATGCATGTAACAAGTGCATGTTTAATGCTCAGCCAACATCCAAACTTCTAAAAACAACCTTGCCAAGTGCCTGTTTCCTTTTATTTACTCATTTCCACAGATGAAAATGTGGGAGTCAGGGTAGTTACATACTGGATCAAAGTCACACCTTAGGTGAGCATCAAACTGGAGAGTCCGTCTTTCTGTAATGTCCATATTCATGGTGTGGCCTGAACAGCTGCTTAGGCCTTTGCCTGTTCCCTAAATCATACCACCAAACACCAGCCAATGGGAGATAAAAAACATACCCTGGAGAGGGGAGGGGAGTGCAGGGCCAGATAAGTTTAAACAGTAGTAGGATAACATAGTTTTATTTACTGCACAATTTCTTAGAGACTTCAGCATGCAGATATTTTGAAAGATCGGAGGCCAGTAAACTGGAAATCAGTCCAATCTTGGTGGCCCCATCAGCCATTTTTTTGGACATCTCCCAAAGATCCTTCCTGGCCCAGAGTGCTGCAGCTCAGTCTGTGTGGAGGCTGGTGCAAACTGGCAACTGTCATCAGCAGACATAGACAGAGCGCTGCTACAGCTGTAGCTCACATTTGGTCATTTACTTTATGGAGATGCTACCTTCCACATTTCCTCCAAAACCTCTCCTTTTTGTTTGTCTTCTTCCAGATGGCCAACAGAGAGATAAGGCTCTCTTCCTCCCCAGGGCGGCCTCCGATGCTGCTTCTTGATGTCTGTATGGTCATACAGGCAGCTGACTCCCCCTCCGATGAGCCTGCCCCGCTCGTGCTTCTCCCTGATACCCCTTTTCCAATCTAGGCTTTTCAAAATAAGAATAAACACTAATGATGCTCCATCTTTGAAAATTAAACTTTCGTTTTTGTTCCCAACCCTAACTCTAACCCCTTAACCTTCCTAATTCCCCAATCCCTTAACTCCCTAAACCCTCAAGGATGAGATTTCTTTAGTGTGATGTACATTTGATCATTTGATCTTCCTTCAGAACTTTTTTGGGGGTCTGACTTTTCACAAGTTGAGGTATTTTTTTTCTGATATGCAGGACACAACATAGGGGTGTCCAACTTTTTGATGTTGCAATTCAACATTGTCATAAAATTCCCACTGTAGAACTGTGAAATCAATTAAATTACAAAAAAGTTATAAAACAGTCATACAATGTTTTAACTTAGCCTACAGTTTTGTTTGGTTGTATTCATAGCTATACTTGGCCAAGTATGGCTGGAACACACCTTCATTGGCTATATCAGCCCTCTGCCTTCTATCCACAGTGGGATTGGCAGCTTGGATCCTGTGACCCTAGCTTCCTTCTTTAGAAGCAGTACCTTGACCTGTACTGATTTCACTTGTAATCCAAGATGTTTGGATTTGTTTGAAATACTCTTTATTTTACAGTAAGTTTATACCTATAGTTTCCATTGACCCCCGTGCCAAATTTCCCAGTTAATATCTTACCTTTGGATGGCAGTCAGCCCAATTGATGCACCAATATTTGCATTACCATTACTGTGTTTCCATTGCTATTAACTGAAGTTCTTATTTCACTCAGATTTCCTTGGTTTTTACCTACCATCTTTTTTCTTCTGTTCTAGGATCCCTCCTCACAGTCATGTCACTGTAGGAGTCTCTCCCCTGTGGGATTTTCTCAGACTGATCACCTTGAGATTTTTGAGATGTAATGATGAAGAATTTAAAGAATGCCCTTCACTGGGGGATTGTTTCATGATTAGACTTGGGTTATGAGTCTAGAGATAAATCATGACCCCAGTGTCGTCCATTTTCACCGTTTCATCTCAAGAATGTGAACTTAGGGAAGTACTAAGAAAGCAACAAATAAACAGACAGAAACCCTAATGCCTGAACACAGACAATGTTGGTCTTGAGTACCTGACTGAGGTGGTGTCTGTCTGTCTCTCGCCTGAGAGTTCCCTCTCCATAGAGAGCTTTTTGTAAAGGAGTCCACAAGCTGAGGTGGAAGGGAAATGTGTTCCACCTCCCTGAAAGCAAATATCTATTTGTGTATTTTAATTCATTTGCATAGAAGATGCATCTGCCCTCATTTATTTACCTATTTGATCACTTATTCCTATCACATGGACTTATGAATATTCATTTTATACTTTGGGCTAATACTCAACATCACTTTTTTTCCCTCAAATGGTTCTAACTTTGACCACTGGGAGCATTTTGAGCTGGTTTTGTGTCTCTTTAGCCAGTGTTCTCATTGTTCACTTCTCCTTTCCCTCCCT
>NW_008335784.1:128625-207156 GCF_000622305.1 Nannospalax galili | reverse complement strand
CTCCCTCCCTCCCTCTCTCCTTCTGTCCCTTCCTCCTCACCTCCCTACCTCCTTTCCTTCCTTCCCTTCTTCTCTCTCTCCTTCTCTTTCTTTCATTCACATACCTTTCCTTACAGACTATATATAAGTTGTTCCAGGCTCCCCTTCTGTGGTGCCTGACCTCATGTTCTAATACTTCTCTGTTGCTTTTCTCCAAATTCTGTGTCCTCTGACTCAAGTGCTTAAGTTAGAATTTAAATTCTGTGATAATTGGAATATTTTTGAATCACTACAGTGATTAGACATGACAGACTGCTCAGTAATCTTTAATGTTAATGAAATCACATTTAGGGTATCTAAGACTTGGGCTCATTATAAATTAATTAATTTGTACAGCCAATTATGAAGTGTACACATGAATGAAGAGAAGATAATGGGGAAAAAGAGATAAACTGAAATAATTTCTATTAGATTTGAAGTAGGTAGACACTCATACTTAGATTCCCTCTGAACAACCATAACAGAATGGTGAGTTCACTCTCCACTGACCTCAGATCTGGCTAAATAGAAATTGTACAGGGCCTCAGTTTCTCCACAGCCAAATAAATATTCAAGCATTTCTGAGAAATGAATCAGCACAAAGTTATCACAAAAACACAGCCCAGTTTATCTGGTGACGTAGATAAAAGGGAAATTTGTCTGTGACACAAAAGTCACAATGGACCATTCCTTACTAGTTCACTTGAATACTAACTTTCATAAGAAAGGAATTTTTAGTATCATGATTATGTTACCATCAGTTGATTGAAAGGTTGAAAGGGACTGGAATCCTTGGAGTGAATTAATGCACACAACAGATTAGGGAAGTGTTGACTGTCAACATTATATTGCAAGGCAAATGCCACAATTAAGAATATTTCTATCTTCCAAGAATTAGAATTGTGTGTACCATCATGCCCCTCATACAGAGAAATGCCAATAAAGTGATGAAATGGAGTGGTTTCAAAAAATGAGAACCAGCTAGTCCAAGCACTCTCAAGTATATGGGAAGCTGACGCAGTAGGATCACTTGAACCCAAGAGTTCTGGGTCAGTGTGGGTAGCATAGTGAGACAGACAGGCCCTATCTTGAGGGAAGAAAAAAACCTCTTAATATCTAACTTCCCAATTCTTTATTTCTGTCAATTCTACCAAGGGCTTTTGTAGTATAAACACTTTTGGGTGAATCCTTCCAGTGAGTGAGTGCTACCTGTTTTAGCAGTGGGGAGTAGGGGGGACAAGATCTTACTATGTAGTCTGAGAGAGACTCAAACTCAGAATCCTCCTGCCTCGATTCCCCAGAACTACACTTATAGCACCACTTTCACTGTGGTTTTGACATCATACAAAGACATTTTCTAAACTCATATTCCATAAAAGTTATTGTTAATTTTCTTCCTAATAGGGAATATATATGTTTATAAATTTTCAAAATGCATTGAGTCTAGGATGTGACCTTCTGTTCGTTTGTTTGAGTAGACATGAGGGGGTGCAGTTTGAGGGGCTCATTCACATATTTGCACTTTATCTTTGCTTCTTGAATCCTCCTGTCCACTTGGTTGACTGAATGCACATCTCTTTGAAGGTACCTCCTGTCCTCTCTGCACACATTATACCCACTCTTGGTCATTGATCCTGGTGTAAACTCTCTCATCTCTTTTAAGATACTTAAATTCAATGAACGCTTTTCTCTCTCATGTAGTTCATTTTCTGCTTTAAAAACTTGGTATTATACTGGAGGGATGGCTCAGTGTATACAGGCACCTATTGCCAAGCCTGATGACCTAACTTCTGTCCCTGGGATCCACATGGTGGAAGGAGATCATGACCTCCACACACCTGCCATGGCATGTGCACACACACACACGTGCACATGCATGTAAAATAAATAAAATTGTAATAAAAATGCTTAAAACTTGCTGTTTTGATTACTGGTTTTCTCTGAGGAAGTAGGCTTGGAATATTGTCACAGCTTTAGGGGTAAGGCAGAGTAGGCTCAAGAATACCAAAGGGAAGAAATGTTGGTTAACATCTCCAATTAATTTGTCTTCTGCCAATAGACTAACCCCAAAGTTTATAGGATACATGTCATATAAATAAACATAGAAATTTATAAGCCAACAGATAAATAGTATATGTGCAACTTTAACTTCCTGACAGTAAATTGTGAGAAACTCTAATTAGTTTGTGAGAATCAGGAAAAATACTTCAATTTATTGACTCAATAATTAAAAATTAAAGGAAAGATTAGACTGTTGAATGAGATAATCTAAAAGCAGGTCACAACTCACTGTTAAACACTCCTTTCATCTAAATTTCATCTAAAATTTAGTGACATAAAATAATATTTTATGAATATTTTATTAATATTACTGTACAGCATAGTTATTGCTATCATAATACTAATATCTAAAGAGATGAAGCTACCTTTTAAATTATCTTTATCACAGAAGAAGTGATTAGGAAATATGGGGTTGTATAAATATAAATTAAATTATTATGAATAAAATAGTAAAACAGCATACACTGCAAATAGGCAATTGTAGCAGAGAGAAGAGGTAACAGAATTTGAGAAAAGATGAGGCGAGGTAGAGCCCAATACTTGGTTTCTGTTCTGGTGGATGAGGTCTGAAGGATGCAGTAGGCAAATCAAGCAAGACACCAGCAGGCTCTGGCTCAGCTAAACTCATAGCCATCCTGTCTATCAACCTTCTCTGTAGATGGGCTCCAAGCACCCCTTCCCAACAAAAAGCTCAAAAGAGGAAACTTTTCTCCTTCAAAGACTAAGGGAAGTGGTCCAGAAGCTGATTTGATGACTGTGGGAATAACTTTTCTGGGAACATCTCCTGTCTTACATAACCTTGTAACAAAGTTAATCTTAACATTTGTTTTGAGATTATTTAACACTATCAATTCAATCTGCCTTCTTACTATGTCATCAGCTTATTTAAATTTAGCTGGCCTTTAGGTTAAGCTAAACACAGAACTTTATTAAAAAAATATGTTCTCTATTTCTCCCTCATGATCCTTCCATGCCCCTGACCAGAATAATGTATGTATGTGTATGTTGTGAAAATATCAGGGCTGAAATCAGTAAGATTGAAAGCAGGAAACATCTACAATGTACTGTAAACAACATGTGGACTTACATTGGTGACATCTGTTTGTGGTTTTGTATGCTCTTCTGGGTCAGTAGGGGCCAGAAAAGGAAAATTCTGTGATAAAACAAGTTCCTCATCCCTTTCCCATGCCATGTTGGATGTACTGTTTAACTAAATAAATAGAACATGCCCTTTGTTGGCGGAACAGTGATGAAGAAATCAGGAAGGAACATCCCTGAGAACAGACCAGGCTCACTCTTGGTTTGAATGACTAGGACCTTTTTTGTTCAGGTACCACTGTAATGTAGCAGCTGCCTCAGTGACTCCGCCTTTTGAATACCATATCAGCAGTCTCAGTCCAGCACTACCAAGAATAACAACTGTCCTGGGGCTAGGGTGCCTCATTCCCTAAGGAATAACTGGCCACTTGAGAAGGAAAGAAGCTTGAGCAAAGCCTAAATTTTTTAGGAAGGAGGAAGAGGGATATCAGGTGGGAAGCCATGCGGTTGCAATGACCAGCTCAATTTTGGAGAAGGGGCTGAGTGCTTCAAAGCACCCTTTCTAGGACAGTCCACCCCACAGTGACTGTTAAACATCTAATGCATTCTTCAAGGTAAATATGGTAGGTGTTGTCCTCCAGATATTTCTGGAAGAGAATATCAGGTAGTCAGAAACTCCAGACCAGAACAGCTTCCTGTTTTCGCCAGACTTGCAGTTCCCTGAATGAGGGCAGAGCCTTTATTGTCTCATAACTGCTCAATAGGCATCAACCCTGCTCTTAGTGTTAGCAGCTTAACTGTGAGTTCAACTCCAGAAAAAATCATAGGTAACTGATACCATCCAAATGATGTTTTATTGGGCTCATGCTGGAGCCCAGGGAAGACAGTTTACAGGGTGGATCCCAGCCTGATTTTCTAAGGGATCCAGGAGTAAATGTACATATGATGGTCAGAGGCCCACACAGGCACATGAGCAGCTGTTGCTGACACTCAGGAATTCTGCTTGCATCTTGATTGGTCTTTTAGCCTCTGATTTGTGCTCAGGACAGGTTTCTGCTCATGCAGAGTTCCTTCTCTCTCGGCTCATAGTAGAACTGAGCATTCTACACAGGGGGAGGCTGCAGAAAGTCCCTTGCCTGCCGTGTGAGAAATAATGATCCTCACTTCATAATAAGAGTACTAGAAACTCAGAGTAGCAAAAGCCAGTTTATTCTCAGTTCTTCAAAAACCTAGACCAAGGGTAAAAATGGCTGGTAAACAAATCTGGCACAGAACAATGTGAGAGAGAACTAACTCCTTTTAGTTCTCATAACTGAGTTTTTAGGGAAGGGTAATCTTCCTGGTGTCTAGTATGGCCCCTTTCCCAAATTCCCACCCTATCTGTTCAGGACACAAAGCCTTATCTAATATATATCCTGGGGCCTGATATTCCCTCCTTTTCTGATAGTGGGCTCAGACACATAGATTGTCTGTAACTTTTTAACCAAAGATGAACTGAGGGTACCTGGACAAGCAGGCAGCAGCTGCAAACTAAGGAAGACAAGGGCCTAGCTCCTTCTGCTTATCTGTGATTCTCTGATGAGCTCAAAAAGCACCTCATACTGAAAATGGGCCATTATGATCTATTTCTTACATGCTGCAAAGAACGCAGGTGGCACAGATAGGAGTGAACAAACTTCTTGCAGAAAACAGAAGATGTAGACACAGTGAACTTGTGCTTTTCTTGTCCTGTCTCATATGTGAATGATACACCTTGCAACACACCACAGAATTCATCTTGTCTGATCTTCAGTAATTCTATATCCAGGAAGTCCTCAGTTGCAAGTCTTAACACAGAAATGAATTACCTACTGAGGAACTGTAAAGTGAATGAGTTATATGAAATATACAAAAATATCATGCTGGGTCTAGAACAGTTTGGACTTTGGGAAGAAAGAAAGAACAGTTGGGTGTGGTGGGGTCATTGACAGCCAATGTCGTATGTGAGTTCGGAGAGTGCCAGCCCTCTTCCATGGCATGTCCCCTGGAGTGTGCCCAGCCCAGCCTTCTCCACCTTCTCTTGTGGCCCTGTTGATGGTAGGAGGCATTTGCCACCGAGAGAACAAAATTTTAACAGAACTTAGAAGATAAAAAAGGATCTGTTCAGAGTTGACTGTATCATCCTTGGGAAAGGCAGACCGTGCTTGATGATGGTTTATTCCCCTTCATCTTTACTCACATCAAGCTTTCATGACTGGAGGTGTCAAGTAGCCTTTTCACACACATGGTTTACCTTAGGACTATACCAAAGGCTCTTTCCTTCTTGCTCCACATGCCCTGGTGAGTCAACTTCCCCCAGCTTCAATTCCCATAGCCACTAGGGACTACCTATTGTATAAAAGGCAGCCCAGCCTTTCTCCTGGACTCCCAGTTGCATCTGTCTAACTGCCTCCTGGTAGCTTCTTTAGGGGCATTTAAAGGTAGTTTAAATAATTACTTTATGCTTTTTGCTCCTAAATTGTCTAAAATGAGGATAGATTTCTTTTTTTAAACATGAAAAGAATATTATTAATTTAAAAATAGTGCAGTCCACATAAGAGATGTTAAACCATTCCTCTATGGTAAGGCTGTTCTGAAAGGCTGCAGTGTGAAATTGTTTTATTATTATTGTTGTTGTTATTATTATTAATAATAATATTATTATTATGGCATTTGGTCTCTTCTACAACACTAAATAGTGAGCACTGTTATCTTCATTTAACAGACAAACTCAGAGCACTTAATGTTACACAACTAACAAATGACAGAGTTATGGTTTTAATGTGAAGTCTGCCACCAAGGTCCTGTGTTGGACTCTAAGCTCCCACAGTGACACTGAAATGTGGTAAACAAAAAAAGAGGTGGGGTCCAGTGCAGGTAGCTAGGTCATTGAGGCACTGCCTTCAGAAGTGATCAGTGTAGCTCTCAGAGGACCCAGTTAGAACCTGTAACGGGCTTGCTTTAGAGGGTAAGCCTGGCCTGGAATCTCTGGCTTCCTGTCTTGCCATGTGATTTCTTCCTCACATCCTCCCATAACTGTGATGCTGTCTGCCGTAAGTCCCACACAAGATCTGAACAAATGAGGTCACCCCATGTGGGCTTTTCAGCCTTTAAAACTGTGAAATAAATATCTCTTGTTTCCTTCATAAAGTTCCCAGCCTCACATAAATTGTAATATCAAGAAAAAAATTGATGAATACACAGAGCTTGACATGTAGAACTATCTGATTTCAAAAGCTTTGCTCTTTAATGTATATCTTCAAGCAACAGTAGGGACTCAGTGGGAAAGAAAAATGACAAAAAGCAGATACAAAAGCTCAGTCAAATCGCACGCTTTCCCTAAGTTCTAACAAGCCTTCATATTTAGTGTCTTTCCTTGGCTTTTCCTCTCAAGGGATGTTATCCTTTGTTTTCAAGTTTTTTAGTTGAATTTTTGTGATTTCCATATAGTATAATTTGATGACATTTGTATCCCCTTTCCCGTCGACACCTCCCCATGGATGGACCCACACTGGAGACCATTTGGGGATTCAAGATAGACTTTATTATACAGAAAGGGGTGTTATTCTTTTAAGGTGCTACAAATAGTCCTAATGCCTACCCAACTCCCACAGAACATCCCTTTTCTGAGCCACCAGGTAGGCCAGATCCTTCCTATTCCACAGGCCTACTTGGCTTTTCCAGAACTTGACTTATTTTCCCTGTGTGGCCACGTAGCCCCTACTCTCCCATAATCCACAGCCTCTCCCCTCACCCCTGCTTCTCTGGGACCCTCCTCCACCACCCAGGAGATAGGCTTTGCTTCTCCCCCACCCACAGGCTGTCTCTTCTGCAACCCACAGGCTAGCTGTCTCACATCTATGAGCAGTGGGCAAGCATCACTCTGGCCCATCCTATAGCTCTCCTGGCTCATTCCAGATCTTGCCTTCAAGTAGCATCAGACTGCTCAGTGTCTCCTGGATTCTCCCTTTCCATCCCTCAGACTTGGCCTGCTCCTTTTCATCCTGTAAGCTGCCCACTGTTCCCAGATACGCCCCGCCTCTCCAAACCACATAGTCCACTTGACTACACACCCACCTTCCCCAAATCTCCTGTCTCCAACTGCTGACTGTCCAGAGCTTACTCAAGGTAATCCACACCAGAAGACAGAAAAGAAGAGGATCAGCAAGGGGTCTACTGACTCTTGGATGGTGTCCATTCACATAGATAGGACTGGGGTTAGAAACTCAATACTAGTTCCAGAAAGGAAACATCTCAACCCCCTTACAACTTAATCCTCTCATGAGCTTTTACATACTTGCACTGGAAAAAGAAAGGTGATTTGTGCAAAAAGAAAGATGCAGCTGACAAACTGCTTCAGATGTACAAGTGCTAGCATAGAAACAAAAGTAATAGGAAAAATCAAGGCATCCCCAGCCCCCAAAGTTACTAATCCCATAGTAATGATCCCCAATCAGAATAACTTAGAAGATCTTCCAGACAAAAATTTCAAAATAATGATTATAACTGTGCTGAGACAACTCAAAGAGGATATGAATGTCCTCAAAGAAAAGAGCTTAAAAAATGAGGATGTCAATCCATGATATGAAAAACAGGATTTAATAAAGAGGAGAATTTGGATCAGCATGTAAAATCAATGAGAATATTTTAAAAATATGAAAAACATATAGTAGAGCTTTAAGACCCTTTAAAAAGCCCTAAAGTTTGGATTGTGGGCATAGAAAAAGGAGAATAAAACCATAGCAAAGACTTAGGGAATATTTTCATTAAAATCATGGAGAAAATTTCCAAAGAAAGAGATGCCCATCCAGGCACAAGAGACCTGTAGAACACCAAGCAGACAGGACCAGAAAAGAAACTCTCCATGACCTATTATAGTCACAACCCTAAAAACACAGAATAAAGAAAAGGTACTAGAAGATGCAAGAGAGAAAGGTGCAGTCACATATAAAGACAGGCCCATCAAAATGACATCTGATTATCTGACAGAAATTTTTAAAGCCAGAAGGGCTGGGAAGATGTAGTTAAGTTCAGAAAGACCAAACCTGTCAACCCAAAATATTGTACCCAGTAATACTACCTACAAAACTGAAGGAGAAATAAAAACTTCCCATGACTAAAGATAGATTTAAGAAATTTGCGATCATTAAAGTCAGATCTACAGAAGACACTAGAAGGAACATTTTGATCAGAAAAGAAGAATAAACACACCCAAGAGGTCACAGGGAATAAGCAATTCCAGAATAGTTTATTAAAAGAGGTCTAGGCAAACACATAAAAACCCCAATAAAATTACATTAATTAACCCATATCATTCAGGAACAACTCCTAATATTAACAGTCTCAAAGAGACACAGACTAGCAGGTTCCATTAGAAAACAGGATCCCAAAGGTGAAGAAACGAATCAGTGGTTAAGATCACTTGTTGCTATTGCAGAGGACCTAGATTCAGTTCTCAGCACCTACACAGTAGCTCACATCCTTCCATAAATCCAGTTCAAGGAGATCCAGCACTTCTTTCAGCCTCCAAAGGCATCTGGCATGTACTGAGTCATATCATGCAGGAAAAACACTCATACATAAAAAATAAAAATAATAACCCTTTAAAATTATTTTTAAAAATCAGAATACATATTTTGCTGCCTCCAAAAACCATAACTCACCATCAACAATAGACACTATCTTAGGGTAAAAGGATGGAAAAAGTATCCCAAGCAAATGGGACTAAGAAACAAGCAGGCATAGTTACTCTAATATCTAACAAAATAAATTTCAAACCAAAATCAATCAGAAGAGATAAGGAAGGTCACTTCACACTCATTAAATGAACAACCCACCAAGAAGATATAACGATACTAAACATATACACACCAAATGCAGGCACACCAAACCTCACAAAAGCCATACAACTAGATCTAAAACCACAGATTAACTCCAACCCAGTTATATTGGTTGACTTCAGTATCCAAGTCTGACCAGTTGAGAGGTCATCCAGACAAAAAAGTAAACAGAGAAGCATTGGAGATAAATGAAAACATAAACCAGATGGACATAACTGAATATACAGAACATTCCACCCAAACTCTAAAGAATACACATTTTTCCTAGCAGCCCATGAATTTTCTCCAAACTTACACCATATTAGGGCACACAGAAAGGATCAACAAATATAGGAAAATTGAAATAACATCCTGCATTATGTCAGACCACAATGGAATAAAGATAGATGTTAACAGCAATAGAAAATACAGAAAGTACAGAAACCCACAGAGAATAAACAATACATAACAGAATGATAATTGGGTCAAGGAAAAAAAATCAGGAAGGCAATTTAACAATTCCTAGAACTTGGCCCTGACAACAGTGCCAGGTAAGGCTTCCATCTTTTGCAGCAAGCCTTTGATCCAATCAGAAAGTGTTTGGCTGCTCCTTGTGCCACTATTGTACCAGTGGGCATAACCTGTCAAACCAGTCATAATTGTAGCTCAGAGTGTTCAGAGCTGGGAGGGAGTGATGATTACTTTTCTCTTTCAGTAGTATGCACAGCACCTTCCAGCACTCTGAAAGGTCAGGGTGATACATCAATGCTAGAACCAGCATAGCTTCTCCATGAAGACTCATGTATGTGGAGTCTTCAGCAATAGGGTCTTACTATTGAGTTCTTGGGAGTAGCCAAGAACAATTGCAATAGTCAGTAATGTTTGGGGATCTATTGTACCGCACCTGGTCAACAACTCTAAAAGAGTTAACCCTTTCTTTGCATTGGAGCTTTTAGTTGCTAGCCTGTGGTATTAGGGTAGCTAGAACATTGCCCCCCCCATTATAAGGTAATGCAATTTAAACTCTTTATGTATGTACATGTGTATATTTTAGGAAGCTTCTACAATAGTAGGTTTCCATACGACTTTTTGAAAAGACTTTTAGAGTTAGTTATCCCTCCCCATACTTCTACCTCCACCCTCCCTGCCATCCCACACCCATTTAACACTTCCTGTTCCATTCATTATTCCTCCTTTATATCACTGCATTCTATTACCCCTCTCTTGAAAGTCCCCTCCCCATGACCTCTTACTAGTTTTCTGACTTCTTTGGTATTCCAAGTGAAATTCACATAACCAAGTATTTAAAACCAACATCAAATATAACATAAAAGTGTAACATCTGTTTTTCTGGGTTTGCGTTGCTACACTCAAAATGATTGTTTCCAGTTCTATCCATTTACCTGAAAATTTCATAATTTCATTTTTCCTAGATGAAAAATATTCCATTGTGTAAACAGGCCACATTCACCTGTTGATGGACGTCTAGGTTGTTTTCATTTCCTGGTTTTTGTGAATAGAGCAGCAACAAATATGGATGAGCAATTATTTCTGTAACAAGACATAGAGTCCTTTGAGTATATACCGAGGACTAGTATACTGGAATCTTGCTGTAGATCTATTTCTAGCTTTTTGAGGAGCATCCGCCCTGATTTCCATAGCGGATGCACCAGTTTGTGCTCGGGCCAGCAGTGAATAAGTGCCCCCCTTTCCTCACATTCACACCAGTATTTGTTGCCTTTTTAAAAAAAAATCAGCCTGTCTGACTGGTGTGGATGAAACCTCATAATGATTTAAATTTGTCGTTGATGTCTGAAGATGTTGAACATTTAAAAAAATATTTCTCAACCATTTGTATTCTGATTTTTGAAACTCTGTTTAGTTCCTTTCTAGTTGAGTTGTTTGCTTTCTTGATGTTTGGGATTTCTTGTTGTTGTTGCTCTTTATATATTCTAGATATTAATCTCTGGCAGATGAAGAGCTAGTAAAGATCTTTTTCCTATACAGTATGCTGCTTCTTCATTTGAATGATGGTGTCCTTTGTTGTACTGAGGTTTTTGGTTTCATGTGGTCCCATTTGTCAATTGTTGATCTTAATGCCTATACTATTGGAGTTCTGTTGAGAAAGTCCTTCCTGTACCTTCAGGTTAGATAGGTCATTGACCCCAGGGGAGAGCCTACCACTATTACTCTGCTAAATAGAAATAGTATCAAATTGACACCTAATAACTGACTAATTTAAATACTCGTGGATTAGTATATCTCTCAACCCTCATCAAAGATGCTTCTTTCAGCAGTAAATGGCAATTAACATAGAGACCGGCAACTGGTCAACATGCAGATAATAAGTGCTTCCAGAATGCTCAAGCATTAATGGGGTATCTATGGCACACCCCTCCCTGCAAGGCTCAGGGTCGTCGCAGAAGAAGGAGAAGAAAGATTATAATAACCAGAGGTGGCAGATGACTGTAACAAAATGGTGTTTTCCAGACACAACAGGGAAGTTGCACATCTGAACTTAAAGCAGTTGTGACAACATACACAGTACCTGCACACATTCAAGCCAGACAAAACCCTAACAGAGAGAGAAGAGGTGGGCACAGAGCTCAGTGCCTAGATGAAGAGATGATGATAGTTGCTGGGAGAGGATGAATCAGCTTACTTTAAAGGTGTGACACCCAGTAGGTTGACCACACTCTAGGGTATGTCTCCACATCCAAGAATTTACTCGATGGGCTTTTAGAAAGAGAGGACATGAAGTATTGAGGTGGAGTGAAAGCCTGGGGGAGAGGATCACAATACCCAAAGCAGGAGATAGGAAAATATAGTAAACATCAAAGCTAAAATTAACGAAACAGAAAAATGAGAAAGTATCTCTGAAATGAAGCATTGAATCTTTGAAAAGGTTATCAACATTGACAAGCCTTTAGCCAAATTAGCCAAAAAGGGGAAAATGACATAAATTAATAAAATAGAGATGGAAAAGGATACATAACAATGCACTCTAAGGATGTTCAGAGATGAGGACATATTTAAAACTTTATATCCCACTAAATTGCAAAAGCTAAAAGAACTGGATGACTCGTTAAATGCATATGACCTAAAAAAGTGAAATCAATGTGAAATGAACAATTTAAACAGACTTCATAACAAGGAAAGAGATAAAAGCAGTAATTTAAAATCTCCAAACTAAAACAAAAGCCCCAGGCCAGATGGACTCAGCACAGAATCCTACCAAATATTCAAAGAAGAATTAACACCAGTAATCCTCATATTCTGTAAAACAGAAAAGCAAGGAGTGTTTGCTTTTCTAAAACCAGAAAATCCAAACTAAAAAAGAGAATTATAGGCCAATCTCCTTGAAGAACAAAAAATTCCTGCCAAAACTAAAAATAAAAAATACATCAAAAAGTCATCCACCACAGTCAAGTCAGTATCATTTTATAAATTCAGGTGCCTGAACACACATAAATTAATAAACATAATCCACCACATTAATAGACTCAAGAATAGAAACCACATCAGCATCTCAGATGCAGAAATGACTTTGACAAAATACAGCATCCCTTCATAATAAAAGTCATGGAGAGTCTAGGGATACAGGGGACATATCTCAATAAAATAAAGGTAATATTCAATAAAACCACAGCCAGCCAACATCATGCTAAATGGAGGAAAGCACCTCTATTTCCACTAAAATCAGAAACAAGACAAGGATCTCCACTTCTGTTTGATATAATGCTTGAAGTTTGGGCTTGATCAATAAGACAATAGAAGGGAATAAAAGGGATATAAATAAGGCAGGAAGAAGTCAAAGTATCCTTATTTTCAGATTATATGATTTTATATAAAAATACCCTAAAAACTACACTAGAAAAAAATCCTACATTTGATAATGACATAAAGCAAAGTAGCAGGATACCAAGAAAGAAGTCAAGGAAACAATCCCATTCCCAAAACCCTTAAAAACATCTTCAAATAAATCTAATCAAGGAAGTGAATGACATGTACAATGAAAACTTTAAGACACTGAAGAAAGTAATATCAGAACATGGAAAGTCCTCCCCTGCTTACGAATCAGTAAGATTAATATCATGAAAAAAATCATCCTACCCAGTGCAATCTACAGATTCAATTTAATCTCCATCCGAATTTCAACACAATTATTCAAGAAATTTAAAAATAATCTCACAATCCATACGGAAGCATAGAAGACCCAAGATTGCCAATATAATTCTGACCAATAAAATAAGAGCTGGACACATCACCATCCCTGATTTCAGGTTATACAATGGGGCTATAAAAATAAAAACAGCAAGATACTGACATAAAAATGGACACACTGATGAATGGAATAGCTTTGAGAACCCAGATGAAAGTTTATGTTCCTGAAGCCACTAGACTTTTTTAAAAATCGTTTTTTATTGAATTTTTGTGCATTTCATACAGAAAATCTCAATCAATCTTAATTATTTTTATACATCCTTCCCCACTGGCATCCTCCCATAGCCTCCTCCACTATAATTCAGGGAAATGCACATTCAAACTATTTTGAGATTTTTATCTTACCCCACACAGAAGGGCTAAAATAAAACAAGAAAACAAACAAAAATTACAACAAATATTGGCAGTGTGGATGTAGGCAAAAATTATTCATTGTTGGCAGGAGTGAAAGTTGGTGCAGTCACTCTGAAAATCAGTATGGCAGTTCCTCACAAAGCTAGAAACAGGTCTACTTTATAATCCAGCTGTACTATTCCTGGATATAGTAACAAAGTATTCTACATCCTACTGCAGTGCTATTGGCCAATCTGCCTTCATTGCTGCTCTGTTCACAATAACCAAGAAATGGAACCAGTCTAGATGTCCATCAACTGATGAATTGGTATTGAAAATGTGGTACGTATGCACAGTGGGATATTACTCAGTTTTAATGAAATTATGAAATTTTCAGGTAATGAATTGAACCAAAAATAATCATTTTGTGTGAGGTAACCCGTACCCATAAAGACAAATGTTACATGTTCTCTTTGGGGGGGGGGGACTTCTATGGAAGAGCGAAGAAAGAGTTGTTATGAAGAGGGAAAGGGGAATAATGGAACAGGAAGGGCTAAATGCAATACAGGATGGGAGGACAGGGTAGAGGACCGTACCCATAAAGACAAATGTTACATGTTCTCTTTCATGTGTAGATACTGGTTTTGAACGTTTCAATATGTATGTTTAAATTGAAGTACCCATAGAAGGCAGGAAACTAGTAAGGGGATATTGGGGGGGGACTTCTATGGAAGAGGGAAGAAAGAGTTGTTATGAAGAGGGAAAGGGGAATAATGAAACAGGAAGGGCTAAATGCAATAAAGGATGGGAGGACAGGGTAGAGGATGGAATAGGGGAGGGTAAATTAACACTAAATGCCTTTGGAAATGCCATACGGACACCTACTACTGCAGAAGCTTCCTATAATTTGTACATACACTTATATAAAGGGAATTTAAATGGAATTTCTCCATAATGGGGGAACAATGCCTCCCCTAGACACCATAGGCTAGCAAATAAAAAAACCCAATGCCAGGAATGGGTTACCTTTTTGATGTTGTTGACCGGCAAGGTCACAGTTTCCTAAACATTACTGGCTAATGCCATTGCTTTTGAGTACCCTCCAGAATTTGATGGTAAGACTCTACTGCTGAAGATTACATCCTTGAGTCATAGGATATGGATAAATCAAACTGGTACTGTCCCGAAAGCTTCAGTGCTACTGGCTAACTGGAAGGTGCTATGCATGCTACCATGGGAGAAAAATGATCAACAGTCTTACACATCTGTGAACCCTGTGAGCTACAGTACTGTCTGGTTGGCAAGGTGTGCCCACTGGTGCAATAGTTGCAAGAATGTTATGGGAGTGACCTGCCACTTCCTGGTTGATTTAAAGCTCGTGTACTGTTAATTAGGCCAATAACCATGAGCTGGCTAGGTCATTGGCCCTAGGGGAGAACTTAATACTATTATTCTGCTAAATGGACATAGTCATAAACTCCCCCTTGAGTTCTTACCTTTATACTTCTAGATAAATGTATGTCTCAACCCTCATCAGACAAGCTTCTTTTTGTAGCATATTGTGATTAATATAGAGTCCTAAAACTGTCAATGTGCAAAGAATAAAAGACTAAGGAGTACTCAACTGTAAATAGAAACAGGACGTCTATATCATATGCTCTCCCCTCAAGGCTCAGGGATCTCAGAGAAAAAGAGAAAGAGTGTAAGAACTAGAGGCAGCAAAACAATATTTGCTGGGTATGACAGCGCTATTGCACCTGTGAACTCGCAGTGCCTATGGCAGCATGCACAAGACTAAGCCAGCTGAAATCCAAGTACGGATGGGGGGGGGCTCATGAAATCCCCACCACCTGAGGAGCTATTGACAGCTGATGGCTGATAGCAGAGGGAGAGTAAGTTTTCTTCAGGGATGTAACCCCTGAAAGGCTTCCCATGCCCCAGTAGATGGTCCTACACCCATGTACATACAGGCAGCACTAAGTGGACTCAGTGGTTTGAAAAATAAATCAACATGTGAAGTTGGGAGGGAAAACCGGTAAGGGAATAGAGAGAATCGAAGGGGAGGGAATGTGGGTGGATTTGATCAAAACACATTATATGCATGTATGAAATTCTCAAACAAAAATATTTTAAAAGTCCTCTAAGTATTTGGCAATGTGAGCCCACATGGGGCCTCCTTGCTCTCTTTATTCAACAGTCACAAAGTGTCAGTCAGTCTTTACTGCTCCATCTGAAACTCTGGAACTATTATCACTTTTGAAAGGAATTTTTCCATCATTCTAATTATGTACTACTGTCGGGAATCTGTACTACTACTGTCAATATTTTGGGGTCATTAGAGCATAGAATTCTGAAACCCCTGAGCTGTATTTCTAGTGCTTCAAACCATTCTAAACATTTATCAAAACTTCAATAAGAAATTTTGATTAACCAAGGAGTAATCCATGCCTTCAAACTATAATACGTGTTGATTTAAGTGCTATGCAATGGGCTGTGGGTAAGAAGATCAAGAAGATAAAACTCATGTTCTTGTCATGACTAGAAACACATAAAAAGGATAATTGCAGTATAACTTGGTAAGTATTTCAAGACACCTGCACTTCTCATACTCAGAGGCACTTTCCGGATGATGAGAATCTGGAGGGAGATCCCCACCCCCCACTCCTGAAACTATTGATGTAGAAAATTCCAAGAAGTTGGGTGTGACGGTATACAGCCTGTAACCCCAACATTAGGGAAGCCAAAGCAGAAGGACAAATGAAGTTTTAGTGGAGAGAAGATAAGTCATGTGTTTTGGTGCACACCTTTAGTCCTAGCACAAAGGAGGCAAAGGGAGGTGAATCTCTGTGAGGTCGAGGCCAGCCCAGTCTACACAGTGAGTTCCAGGTGAGCTGGGGCTACAGAGAAACCCTGTCTTGAAATGATAGTAAATACTTTAAAAACAACAACAAAGTCAACTTAATGAGGAAAGGATTTCTTTGGCTGCTGGCTTAGGATATAGGCTACTGTAGCAGAGAATCAGCAAGCAGAAGCAGCTCACAGCTGGTGGTAGAAAGTTGCTCACATCTTTGTGGTCTACAGAGAAAGGGAACTAATCATTTCACCTGGCCTCCTTTTCCCACTCTTATTCAGTCTGACTCCCCCACACCAGTGGGATAGTATCACACATTTGGAAATCAATTTTCTGTCTTCAGGTAATCCTCTTTGGAAAACACACACACACACACACACACACACACACACACACACACACAAAGTTACCTAGAGGTGGGTCTCCTAGGTGAATTTAAATCCAGTCAAGTTGATGATGAAGCTTAGCTTCAAGCATTGCCAGATGTCTGTTGGGAGCAAAATTAGTTTTATTGGAGAGAAGATAAGTCATGTGTTTTGGTGCACACCTTTAGTCTTAGCACAAAGGAGGCAAAGGGAGGTGAATCTCTGTGAGGTCACGGCCAGCCCAGTCTACACAGTGAGTTCCAGGTGAGCTGGGGCTACAGAGAAACCCTGTCTTGAAATGATAAAAAAAAAGAAGAAAGAAAAAAAAAGAAAGGAGGTCAAGAGGCAGCTTGTACAGGGGCGAGTGTGAATACAGAGGTATGAAAGTAGATTACCCTTAAACTCGGTTGGGAAGGAGAAGAAAACAGTAAAAGGACAATGCAGAACTCAAGAGAAAGGATTCTGAGTTTGAGAAAATGAATAGCTTTTATGGGTTATGGTAACAGAATTGACCTTGAGGAAGATATTGAAAATACCAGTTCTAGAGAGACAACAGTGTGTTTGGAGAGCCAGAAGGGCTCTAATACAAGCCAGACTTGGATTAGAATAAGGATGCCAGTTTTGAAGCCAGAGGGAAGCCAAGGCAAGTATAGACATACTAGGCAAGTCTGTGGAAGCGGGGAGTGCTCTGAGGATTGGGGTGACAGGCACCAAGAGGCCGTGAGTGGACTGCAGTGCTGACACTGGGGTTTTTTATGTTGTGAAGGCAGCCTTCAAAGTTCGTTGATCAATTTTAGCAGTGTTTGATTGTCCCAGAGTGGCATTTGAGACAATTGTGGCACTGATCTGGGGTTAGTATCTTATCTCAGCAGAAAAGACAGTAATGAACATTGGTAAGAAGTGGAGGAGTTATCAACTACCCTGACTGTTTGAGGAGGGAAGTAAGATCAGACAGAGCTGATAAGCTCAGCTTCAATCTGGAGACTTTCTATAAGAACTTTAACTGTTATCAACTACCCTGACTGTTTGAGGAGGGAAGTAAGATCAGACAGAGCTGATAAGCTCAGCTTCAATCTGGAGACTTTCTATAAGAACTTTAATCAAGAGCCAGGTATTTAGAATGGACAAATTTTATCACAAAGAATACTTCCTTGAATTCCTAAAGAGCACCTAACATTCCCCCTGGCTCTGAGTTAGAACCACAGCAGAATGGCAAAAACAATTAAGCAAGCAAACAAACAAAACACCAAATGACAACTTCAGGGACACTGATCTGGGATAAGACCAGGACAAAGATAATTAAAACACAAAACAAATGCAAACATTCCCGAGGTCTCTCATGGGTATAGTCAGGGTTCTGAGCCAATGCTGTGCATAGTCAGGTTTCAATTAAGTGAGTCAATGGGCAAGTTAGGGGAATTGTAGTCTGAGGAGTACACAGATAACTGAAATCTATAGACACCCTGACATCTCATTTTTGCTGATTCCTTCAGCCTTTTTGTATGTCAACTAGGTGATAATTAGTGCCAAAATTGATGGTCTTGATTTTCCTTCCTTGTTTCTGTCACTCCAGATAAGGTAGAGGTGCTAATTAACTGTGAAACTGCCTGGGAAAAAAAAAGCTGGAGACTGAAAAGGAAGAAGTGTGTGGATCCAGAAGCCCAGTTCTTTTTCCCCGTGATAGTGGAGTTAACGTGCTATGGAGCTGTGTGCCAGATCTCTGTCTACAAACCCTACAAATAACACATTTCTCCTCAGAGTAAGCCTCTGCAGTCAGTTCTTTTATTATCCCCTCATATAGATGAGGATACGATAGCACAAAGATGACTTGAACTTGCCCAGAGTCATGAAGCCAACCTATGGTGGAGCCTAGCCGGTTACCTGACCCCAAGGTCCTTAACCATTACGTGACCATCTTCAGGAAGCCAGTGAGTTCATTCGGAAAATTTATAGTGAGGGTAAGGGAAAGTGTAGTGGTAGAGTACTTGCCTAGCACGCATAAGGTCCCGAGTTCAATCCCTAACTCCACCACCAACAAAAATAGATATAAGTATATTAAAGAAGACTCTGTACTTACTGGTTTAGATAAAGCTAAGAAATGTATTTCCTAATTCACCCTAAGTGCATCTTTTTCCAGTCTGCATTGCTAATCATAGCTCCATTTAACACTTTAAAGAAAAGGTATTTTAATACCCGAAAGGTAATGTAATTTACATTGAAACTCCATTCCTGAATCAAGTGATTGATACACAATTGCTACCATTCTCAAAACATCTGTTTCCATATCCAGATTGCAGAACCTGTTTCCATATTCTTTGCTTCTACATTTTCCTCACTAATAAAATTTCCACCTGTCTCCTCATTTGTATTCATTGTACCTATCAGGTAACAGAACCTTGATTCAATCAGGGCTTCATTAAGCCTTCATCATGTGGTTAATTCTGTATCTCTTTTGAAATGTCATCATCTGCTATCTTATTTTGAGTGGCCTCTAGTCAGCTCCTAGTGTCCTAGGTGCTCATGGCGTGCTTTGCTTTCCATCAACTTAATTAAATTACTTATTGTAGAAATCATTGCTGAGTGTCCCAGATGATGGGGATCAAGCATATGTCTGGATGCTCATTAATACTTCCTCTATACTTGCAAGAAGAAAAACATTGCTATTCTGCCTCTGATCCTCTCTCAAGACTAGCACATACTGAGAGGTGCCCTGAGATGACCCTGAACCATAGGGTCTGAACTTTGCCAGTATACTGGTATTGTCATATGGCTATGTCCTGCCCCCTAGAGGTCCTACATCTTTCCTCTGAGAGTTGGCATGGGTGTAAGACTCTTAAGTGATTGCCCTGTGATTCATTCTAGTGTATGGCTTGTGTTGGGAACCTGCTAATCAAAAGATAGCAAAATGCTTAAAAAGTAATGAGACTAATGTTTTCATATTATCTAACTCAAAATCATCATGTAGCATCAAAAGTGGGGCTACATGCCTATAATCCCAGTGCTTGGGAGGCTAAGGCAAGAGGATCTTGACTTCAAGGCCACCCTCATGTCAAAACAACAAAAACAAACAAACAAAAATTCTTGGTCTGCCACCCAAGTCTACCTTTCAGAATTTTTGTAAACTAGAGATGATCCTAGTTATTAAAAATATTTGTGTTTTATTTGTATGAAGTTGGCTTGAGTAATTGCACAGTGTACTTGTAAAATATCTTCACTCTTCAATGGGGTGTGGTGGAAACCATTCATTCTCTGGGATGAGCCCCTGTCTGGCAAAAGAGATACCTTGCTGGAACATTTTCTTCAGGGTCCAGTGATCCAAAAGTCAGAGAATAACATCTTTAAGTAGACAGGATCTTGGTTTTCCAAACTGTGCATACTCACTTTCCTCATTGTAGGTAAATAACACCACAATTTTGAAGAACAAAAGTACAATTGTTTCCCTAAAATTAAAAATGACTAAAAACCATGTGTCTTTCTTCAATACTCCACAATGCTCATCTTGAAAGAGAACAGGGACCCTAACTGGGGGAACAGCAGGATTCACAGAAGTGTTTACTGCCATTGAGCAAAAGGTCCTCCCAAACCCTGATGGAAGGCTGTTCTTCACTGTCAACATGGTAGGATTTAGACTTGTCAGGAAAGTACATCTCTGAACATGTTAATGATGGTGATTCCAGAGAAGCTTGACTAAGGAGGGAAGACTGCCCTGAATGTGGGCACATCCCATGGGCTGGGTTTCTGGACCAGATAAAAAGAGCAGCACTGATCGCCACAGTCCATCACTCTCTGCTTCCTGTCTGTGAATGCAATGTGACCAGCTGCCCCTATTCCTGCTGCTGCGACTTCCCCTCAAACTGAGAGCCCAAATAAACCCTTCCTTCAGTTTCTTTCCTTGGGTATTTTGTCACAACAATGAGAAAAGTAATGAATATAAGCCTCTCACCACATACTTAATGGGATGAAACCATGAGCTAATGGTGCAGTCCACTGGGGCCTCAAGTTTCTAATCTGCAAAATGAAGATGACAGTGGTTCCTTGTTAGTGCTGACTTGAGGAATAAGTAGATTAATGCATGCAGTTTCTGCAACTGACCTGGCCACACAGCAAGCACCAGGGAGTGCTAGTTGAAATACTAAAAATAATTTCAGTTGCTAGAACTGAAGTTAACAATGTCACTCTGATTTCACTAGTGAAGCAGAGATTCCCCTGCCTAGAGAAGGCCCTGATAGGCCATTGCGTGAAGCTGTGAAGGTGAAGCCTGGTTGGCAGTGGAGACCCCAAGAAGTTCGTGATGCCAGAGCTGTGAGGCATCTGCCAAGACGACCTGCACACAGGGAGTGGCACCAGCACAAGAGAGAGAGATGTGTGTTGCATGTAGGAGAGGCTGAGCCATCTAAGCCCTTTGGAAGTAAAGTCCTAGAAGTTGGACGTGGAGCTACTGGATTTGGAGTTTGCCCTGCTGGTTTTGGTCTTGTTTTGGTCCAGTATTTCCTTACTGTGCCTCCGTTCCTCCCTTTTGGAATGGTAATGTGTATTCGGTTCCACTGTATGTTGGGAGTATGTAATTTGTTTTTGATTTTATAGAGGCTTACAGTTAAGATATTTACCTGAGTCTCAGAATAGACTTTGGACTGTGGACTTTTAAATAATACTGAGACTGATAATGACTATGGGGACTTTTAAAGTTGGACTAAATGCATTTTGCATTTTATGTGGTCATGAGCCTATGGGGGTCAGGGGGTAGAATATGATGGTTTGAATGAAAATGTCCCCCATAAGCTCCAAGTGTTTGGACATTTTGTCCCGAGATAGTGGTGCTGTTTTGGGAGGTTTTAGAAGGTGTGCCTATCCTGGAGGAAGCAGGTCACTGGGGGTGGGCTTAGAGAGTTCTTAAGCCTTCCCAGATCTCTGGTTGCTCTCTTGCTTCCTGTTCATGCGTGATGATGTGAGAGCTTAGGTTCTGCTGCTCCTGCTCCAGCCACCTCCAGCCACCACGCCTCCTTGCCATGACAGACTGTAATTCCCCTGGAACCGTAAGCTCAAATAAACTCTTCCCTCTATAAATTGCTTGGGTCAGTGTTTCTATCACAGCAACAGAAAAGTGACTAATACAGTAATAGCAGAATTTTCCCTGAGGACACAAGGAGCAGGAATTCAAGGATCTGATAGGGGCCTCAGCCTTCCATTTGTCATGAGTTAAAAGTATCAGACATCTTTTCTCCCCATTAGCATAGAGCACTGTCTAAAATTCATTTTCTTCATTCTTGGGAACTATGAGTTCCATGGAAACAGGCACAATACATGTTTTTCCCCACCATTATTCATGCATCTGAGGTCTGGCACTCAGGAACTAAGCTCTAAAGTGTTAGTTAATGCAGAGGCCCCCAGGGGTAATACATTATCAGCTATTAACACTTTAGCCTAAATTAGACCATTCAGTTTAGCCCTGGCACCTAATGGTTTGGGTGTGAACAGAGAATAAATTCTGAGAGGGAATGGAGAGCTTGGGACAAAAATAAGCCTTAGGTGCTATATGCTGCCCCACCTGTCGGGAAAGTAGCTTTCCAAAGAAGCTAAAGGCAGTATCAGATTATGAGTCACCAGAGGGCAGAAAAAGAAAACTCCCAGTGAGATAGTAGCAAACACACAGAAGAGGAGGGAAAGGAAGGTGGGGGGGGGGGGGCAGGTGCAGAAACGCTCACTGCGGATACTGCTGGTAAAGAGGTCAGAGCCTTCAGCTGCCCAGAAGCTGAAAGGATGTGTGGAAAGTACAATGCAGCATCGATTGGCCAGTTCTGTTAACTGGGATTGACGAGGCTTACACAAGAGGAGCAAATGCTAGAGCATGGTCAATGTGGTCCCCTGGGTAGCAGCAGCATCACCTACGGTCATGTGAGATACACATCCTTGGGCCTGTACCAGATCATTGTTCATGATTATAATGAAACACCAGAGGCAGGGTAGCTTTGCAGAACAACTTCTCTCACCCCTCCCTCTTCCCATGTCTGCATCATTTCATTGTGGGAGCATGAGCAGGAACCAACAATTGCATCACCAAACAGGAAGCCAAAGGGACTGGGTGGACCCAGGCTTTTATAGAAACTTTGTGAAAACTCACCAATGTTCAAGAAACAAACACTTTCTCTGCACAGGGACTTTCCACTAGAGCCCCCTGCTTTCCTTTCTTACTGCCTCCCTCCTTTCTTTTACTCCTCCTCCTCTCTCCCATCTTTTTGCCCTCCGCTCCTTCTCCCTTCCCTGGTTTCTCTGTTTCTCCCTCCATCTCCTCCCTCTTCTCTCTCTCTTCCTTTTTTCTTTTCTTTCCTTCTCCCTTCCCTCCCTTCTCTTTCTCCCTTCATTCTCTCTCCCTCCCTCCCTTCCGCCATCTTCTCTCTCTTCTTTGGTGGTAATAGAGATAGAGCATTGTCCCCAGGACCTCACACATGCCAAACAAACCTCATTCTACTACTGAGCTACACGATCAGCTTTGAAGTCCCACCTCTCACAAACCCATACCATTTCCCAGCATCACCACTCTGGGGACCAAGCTTTCAACACATGACCCTTAGGGAGCTAAACAACAACCAAATCATAGTAGGCTCAGTGTTACATGTAGTGAATCAGAAACTTTTGGGACAGACCCCAGTACACTGCCTGGCCAAGACCTGCAGGAGATACTGATGCAAATGAGGGTTTGAATGACACAGATTCAAAGCATCTGCTCACAAGCACTGACAAGAAGTTATCCCTGCATCTCAGTGAGTGTAATATGCTGAGAATACTTGCAAACTTTTACAACACCCTGGAAGACAAAGAGGGGAGATGCCTACCATGAATGAACTTTACTTTCATGGATGAAGCAACGAAGGTGCATTACTGAAAATGAGTTAGAAGAGGCATTGCTTGGAAGGAGGAACAGGAGGGTACACAGCTCCTGATTCAGTGCCAGGAAGCATTTTGACATTTCCAACGGTTGTGGTTTGAATGGGGAAATGCTGCTTGGAGGGTTTGTAGCCTGGACCCATCTCCTGCTGGTTTTCTCTCTCTCTCTCTCTCTCTCTCTCTCTCTCTCTCTCTCTCTTTCAGAATCCTTCTGCTGCACCTCTCCCTGACATGATAGGCTGCATCCCCTTTGGAACTGTAAACCGAAATAAAACTTTTCTTTCCCAAGTTTATAACAACATAAAAGTAACTAACATTATAGCCACTCCCCATTGATGAATCCAGTTCCACAGATCACAACTGATAGTCTCCTTTATATAACTTAGGTATACACAGTTTTGAGTATGATCAACTCCTCATACCATATCAACCAAACTTTTTCAAATGAAAGCCTGTCTTTGGTTATGATTTCATATATATATATATACACATATATGTTCATTAAGATCAATTTAGGGCTTCATATTTTTAGTTAAAAGTCAGATGCAGGGGGTGGGGAGTTGGCTCAGCGGTTAAGAGCACTGCCTGCTCTTGCAGAGGACCCAGGACCTACATGGCAGCTAACAACCATCCGTAACTCCAGTTCCAGAGGAATTCGATGCTCTCTTCTGACCTCCATGGGCATTTCATGATACAGGTGCACTTACAGACATGCAGACAATACACTCATACATGTAAAATAAAAATAAATAAAAATTTTAAAAAAGAATCAGATGCAGAGGTAGTTGAGTGCATTCTTAGAATATTGTGAATAAAAATCAATGGACACAGATTTAGTAAATCGAAATAGTATTAGAGCTGTGAATTGAACTTCATGACAGGGACTGGTGAACATTTTGCCAAACTTTAAGGGGACAAATGTGAGTTAATTTCTATTTGTCTCCTTTCTCTCTGGACTTCAGTTTCCTTCTTGGAAAAGCTCTCTTTCCACCTATTCAGGAAATATGTGATACTCAAGAACTGAGTGGGGTCATGGCGGGAAAATACCAGGAAGCTAAGTGGCCTAAAACTGTTAAGTTGATAAAACTGTCAGACGCTTTACCCCACTGCTCTGAACCCTCCCATACAGCACTGTGACAGGCCACGGTCACAGAACACAATGAACAAAGTAAGCCACCAGATGGACTTCTGAGTGCAGAATTATTAAGATTAAACATTCCTACAGTATCAACTTAGGGCAATTTACTTAAGGCAGAATATGTCCTTTATTTGCATATGACAATTTTAATACACTTTTGAGAGGTTATTCATAATCTTTGCTGCACAGATGAGCATTTAGCTAGCCAGTGTCTAGGCTGCAACCCAGCCTGATTGTATCTGAATCTCTGGTGATGTCTCCTGGGTTTTGTTAGTGCTTTTCTTCATTTTTAATGTTTTATTGAGTTTTTGTGCATTTCATATAATACATCTTAATCAAATTTAGACCCCTCCCCCTCCCTATTCTCCATAGCTCCCCCCACTAGATTTCAGGTATTCTGTCATATATGTTAAGTTCTACCTGGTCAAGCATTTCTATGCAGATGTCCCTCAGTGCAAGTTCACTCACTGGGGTCTAGGCAGCCTATCTAGAGCCACTCCCTTAAAGAAGACCTACTCTCCCTCATCCAGCAGTAATCACTTGCCAATAGTTCCTTGGCTAGGGTTTGGGCCTGCTTCCAATTTCCCCCATTCTATGCTGAGTTTTTGTCTGATCGAGTCAGCATGGGTCTTGTGCATGCTGTCAGCATTGCTGCATGCTCACATGAACAAGTTTTCAGGGGCCTGAAAGCCTCTGTTTCCTTATGTGCATGCATCAACCATGGCTCTTACAATCTTTCTGCCCCATCTTCCACAGTGGTCCCTAGCCATGGGTGAGTGAGGTTTAATATAGGAGTCCTATCTCAGGACACACACTCTGAAATCTCTTACTCTCTAAAACTTGGCCAGTTGTGGTCTTCTGTGTACATCACACTCTGTTGTATGAGGAAGCGTCACTGGTGAGAGTGGAGGGATGTGTTAGTATTCTCTCTACCTCCTACTCTGTTGTGTTCCATTAGCCTTAGGTATAGAGATTCAGTGAGATGTGTGACTTAGGGGCTTGAATTTTTAACAGCATGTGAATTTTTGTGTGTGTGCTTTTAAAGAGTAAAATTCACAATCACTACATTGGTGATTAAGACAGGCCTGTTTTCCAAAGCTGAGCCACCCCAGGAGACATCTAGATTCCACATCCAGGATTAAGTCACTGAGGTAAAGAAAGTGAACTAACAAGCCAGGGTTGCCCACTGTTCGAGGCTTGGCTAGAGTTTTCAGAATCATCCTGAACACAAACCTTTATCACCAAAAGTGCAGGTGGACAGGGCTTCACTTCGCTGTTGGTGGTTTCTTGGAAATATAGCATTGTGGCTAGGCAGGTAATGTGGACAAAACCCGAGTTTTGGTCTCTATACACATCTCCCATGTGTACGGGAGAAAGAAATATATTTTCCTCACCCAGTGCAGAATCTTGGACAACACATTCATATCAAAAGACAAGTTAACAAGAGAAAAGCACAATAACCTTATTCACCCAAAGGTTTTGACATGAGACCTTCATAAAGACCAAGAAAGAATGTATTTTTATATTTAGATTTAGTGAAGAGGAGACTGTAGTTAAAAGTATGAGTCAACAAAAACATCTGCTCTACTGGTGGCAGTACTTAGTGAGCATAACTCAGAGCTGTGGTTTGGATAAGTGTCTCTGAAAGGCTCATGTGTCAAAGGCTTGGTTTCCAAGATGGGTTTTCTGAGTGGTGAGGTTTACTGAGAAGTCAGTCTTGAGGGATGTGCCCTCAGAAGGGATTCTGGGACTTGTCTCCTCCTCTCTGCTTCCTGGTGAGTGGTTGGTTGTCATTTTTTTTTAACCATGATGTGTGGTCTCACCACAGTCCCAAAGCAATGGGACCAATTAATCTTAGATGGGATCCCCCCAACCCTTCTTTCTATAGGTTAATTATCTCAGGTATTTCATTACAGTGATGGAAAGCTGACTAGCACACTTAGCAAGGCCTGCTTGCTCAGATTCTTCTCGGCCTTCAGGGTCCAAGGCAGGACTTGTCTAGAATGCTGATCTGGTGGTGTATATTCAGGTGTGGTCAACTAAAGAACTCTTTTATGACCAATTCTTATGCAGAAAGGCAGGTAAAGTCAGACACCCATTGCTTCTCAAGTTTTTGTTAATTGTCATGATATCATGTTTTGGGATATCATATATTTGTCTGCCCCAAATATCCATCCAATGTACTCTCCTTGAGAGTCTACTAAATACCATTTTCTGGAGGAATACAACACTGAAACCTACACTAGTTAAAGTACTTGAGTCTAATGTACAGGTATACATGACTACTCTCTCTTTATTGCCACTCAAATAGCTACTAAGGACGCAAAGCACGTAGGCAAAGAGAACTGGAGATGAGAAGTAGCTGTGAAAATCTGGAACCTAAAGAGTAACTTACTGAAAATGCTAAAATCTACTCCAGCAGAGGGAAAAACAAGAGCCCTGAGATTAGCAACCTGCAGCTCCACATCCAGTCAGCTAAAGGGAAGAGGAGAAGCAACGTCGAAAACAGAAAAGTGTCTAAGAAGAGGTTAGGAAAAGACGTTAGAGGTTTGTTCACTGAAGAACGTAAGAAAGAATTATTCTCGGCTAGGTGACACAGAGCACAGCTGAACATGGGTAGGATGGTATGCTGAATAGAGGAATTCCGCAATGCTTATGTCACCCTGGTTTAGCCATTTTACAATGTATAATATCCTTCAAAAGAATACTTTGTGCACAACAAATCTGCACAATTGTTGGGTCAATTAAAACATTTAAGGAATGGTCAACTAGGTAAGTGGTGAAGCCATGAAAACCAGTGGGAAAGGACAAGGGACATGGGCACTACGAACAGATCCCACTCATCATCAGTGGAGGGCTGCTCCCATGGAGGTTAATTTCTCAACATTTCTGGAATAGCAGGAGGGCAGAGAAAACACTTAGGCAAATATATTTAGGTACTGTGATGGCTACTCCTGGGTGTCAACTTTACTGGATTTGGGATTAACTAAAATGAGAGAGAGAGCTTCTTGCTTGGATCATCTGAAGCTGGAAGACATACCTTAAAATTGGGTGTTACCTTCTGATGGCGCCCATATAAAAGGCCATGGCAGAGGAGAACGTTTTTGCTTTTTGCTGCTTGCCTTCTCTCTCGCTGGTGAGTTCGTCTTGCTGCCATAGACTGAAGACTAGCTGATCTTTTGGAAATCATCAGGCCTTCAGCGCCAGATTGGGACTACTGAGACATCCAGCCTCGTGGACCAAGCAACTATGGAGTCTCAGCCTCTCTGGTGTGGTGCAGCCATTGTTGGACTACTCAGACTCTATCTGTGAACTAAGCTGATAAATCCTTGTACATATATATTCATTCTACCAGTTCTGTTTCTTTGGAGAACCCTGGCTAATACAGGTGCTATTGTTAGAATGCAGTAGTTGTATGCTGAAGAGTTAGGGGTACATAGAAAATGAATCCCAACATCATCACTACCCCAAGAGCCCACTATAGAAGTCATCTGCTTCTTTCTACCTGACGTATAGAAGGAGAATGTACTATACTACTCTTGTGGTCTAATCTCAGTAAATACTTGCTTTGGGGGAGGAACATAAGGTGCACGAGTCACTGCCCATTGCCCTCTGCAATTCTGTATGCAGACATTAGGGGAGCTCCTGTTGGAATGAAGAAAATAATAAAATTAAAAGGAAAATATTTTCTAGAAAATAACTTGAAAATTTCAATCAAGTTATGGTCACCAATGTACTGTTATTGCATATCCTTTCTTGGGCAACAGTTGAAGGATGTGCTCCTCCAAAATGATGAAACAGACAGTGAAATGGCATGAAATAAAATAGGTTTGGGGTAGTGAGAAAATTGGCTCTGAGAAATAGCATCCGACAAGGCAAAGGAACCTCCAAAATAACTGTAAAATTCCAGCCTGTCTTTGTTCAGTTGAAGTCTGGTCCTGTTTATATTGTTGATGTAACTTGATTGCTTTTTGCTCAGGTGTGAATACCTAGTTGGTATGTGCTTCAGGTTCTTCCTTTTGATTTTTTCTTAGTGGGACTGGATGGTTTGAAACTGATTAGTGAAGTGCTCTCTGGAGGGGAGAAAGGAATTCAAGGCTATGGGGGTCCTGTGGCTGGGTTCCACAACTGGTAACACAGAGAATGTATGTCTGAGAGCTGTCCTTCCCTAAGTGACACATCTACAGTAGAACCACTACACTTAAGGCTCCTGGAACATAGCAGAACAGAGGGTAGAGAATACTAATACATCCCTGCACTCTCACCAGCGAATCTTCCTTATGCAACAGAGGATGATACACATAGAAGGCCACAACCTGCCAAGGTGTAGAGAATAAGAGACAGCAGAAAGTGTGTCTCTGGACAGGACTCCTGCATTAAACTTAGCCCACCCATGGCTCAAGGACCACTGAGGAAGAGGGGACAGAAGGATTGTAAGAACCAGGGTTGGTGTATGAACATAAGGAATCAGAGTGAGTCTTTAAGGTCTCTGGGAGCTTGATTGTATGAACTTGGAACAGTTGTGAGATCATGTGCAAAATTCACGCAGACTCAATCTGACAAAAACCCAGCATAGAACTGGGGAAATGGGCAGCAGGCACTATTGACAGCTGATTACTGCTGGGTGAAGGAGAATTGATCTTCCTTAAGAGGGTGACTTTAGATAGGCTGCACAGGCTCCAGTGGATGAACTTGCACTGAGGAACATCTGGATACAAAACTTGACTTGATAGGCCTTAACATATGTAACAGAATGCATGAAATCTGGTGGGGAGGGCAATGGGGAGTGCAGATGGGGGAAGGACCTAAATATGATCAAGATGTATTGTATGAAAAGCACAACAATTCAATAAAAATATGCATTGGGAATAAAAACTGAAACGAAGAATGGGCCTGGGAGGAATCTGGCCCAGAAGGGAAGAGAATGACAGAAGGCAGGACTCTAGAAAGAAGAAACCCAAAGAACAGCAGTCCCCCTACCCATAGGGGATAAGGTATCCTTGCAAGAGTCCTTATTCCTCAGTGGATACCCAAATCCACGGCAGCACTGGCCTGTTCAGGAATGATGCTTTTGCCTGTTCAAAACCATAGAAGGTTTTAGTTTATAAATTGTGGATATTAAGAAGCTAACAGCAATAACCAATATCAAAGTAGAACGACTATAGTAATACAGTATGATAAAAGTCACTTAAAATGCACCAACTGTGTACTTCTTGAGTTTTTCCATTCAATCTTTTTGGACCATGACTGATCATAAGTAAATGAAAGTTGTGGATAAGGAGGCTGCTGGTGTAAGTGTTTAAGAAGTTGGGAGCAGGAGAAGCGGAGAGAGGGGAGCTCAAAGAGCTAAGGTCCCGGGAGAAAGAAAGGTCATTAGAGAAAACCTTAAAATCCAAACTTTGAGAATTAGAAAGACAAGCATATTATACAGATATTTGAAAGTAACTACTGCAAAAAAAATGGGGTAAGGGATTGAAAATGGATGCATCCTGGAGTAGAAAGGGATAGGAGGGGTAGAAGGGAAAGGATATGAATGAATGGAGAAACTGGAAATATCCTTATCATAGTAAGCACCGAACAGATATTTGACTGTTGAATCTAAGCAAGTGTCAAACTCTAATAGAACTTAGAATTAAAGTTTAAATAATGCTATGAATATTTCCTTTTTAATTAATCATTAATATATATTTTATTTTGTTTTACATTAAAAATATTATGTGTGTGTATGATGTGTGTAATTTTAAAAAAGAAATAGAGAAGTGTGTGTGTGTGTGTGTGTGTGTGTGTGTAGGTCAGAGGACAGCTTTCAGGAGTTGGTTCTCTCCTTCCTCCATGGGATCTGGGAACTGAACTTAGGTCATCAGGTTTGTGCGGCAAGTGCCCGCTGAGTCATTTTGTAGGCTCTTTCTGTGCACAGACACATAGGAGCTCATTTATCTTCCTTTCTCTACCCCTCCCTCCATCCATCCCTCTCTCCCTCCCTTCCTTCTTTCTCCTCCTCCTCCTCCTCCTCCTCCTTCTCTCTCTCTCTCTCTCTCTCTCTCTCTCTCTCTCTCTCTCTCTTTCTCTCAGTTTCTGTTTTTGAGACAAGGTTTCATGTCACCCTCTAACTTACTGTGTGACTGAGGTCGGCTTGAACTGATTCTCTTGCCTCCACTGCCCAAATGCTGAGATTATAGTCACATGCTACCATGTCTGGCTACCTGATACAATTTTAATATGTATGCAAATGCATATATGCTATTTATAAATGTTGATGTCATTGAATATATGTGTTTTTATAATCAGCTCCCCTCCCTAACTTAACCAGTTTGTCATGAATATTTTCTCCTGTCAGTATTTTTTGTAATTTTTAATTGAATTTTTGTGAATTCCATACAGAACATCTTAATCATCTATATACCCTCTTTCCCATGAATGTTTTCAAAGAAACCTTGTTAACTTAGATGTGCCTTCCCACTGCACTGCATGGTATGCAATGTGACAAAGACATACACACAGGTAGGATGGAAGCCCACTGGAAGGGTCTAAGCATCAGTGAGCTCTCCCTGGGACCAGTTCCTGGAAGAAGTGATACTTCACCAAGCTTTGAAGAGTGAGTAGGAATTTGCTAGATTCAAAGGTGGAGATCATCTCAAGCAAAGAGGTCATGTGAAATTGTGATTGGCTGGGGGAGGCACAGAGAGACAAAGAGTCACACAGAGAGGTGAGAAGCAGGTTTGGAGGGGGCTACCCTTGTTACACTTCATAATGTGTGCAAACAGCAGGAAATGTGACTGAGGCTTCCAGATCATTAAGGCCGTGTGGGTTAAGTTAAAGAGGTCGCTGTGTATTCAGTATGCATTCTGGGCAGGGAATAAGGGGAGTAGAATCATAGACCTGAAAAGTGAATTGAAATGAGACCTAGAAGAAGGAAGAGGAAAGAATCAAAGCAGAGAACACTGTAGTATGCCCCTACAGGAAGCAGGACAAAGTGTGGCATCAGTAAATATAGAACTGCAGGTACTGAAACAGGTGGAAGGCTGGAAATGAGGGAGAGGGTCATGACTCCTTTTGAGTGACTTCTGACTCAGTGACCAGAGGGCAGAGGTGCATACAAGACAGGGCATATAGGGGGAACACATCAAGAAGGAATCAACACAGATCCCTTGGTGTGGAGTTGCCTGCAGGATCAAGTGGAGCTGTTCAGTAAGCGGGTGAGCACCTGTATCTGCAGGTCACAGAGGGATGTGCTAAATTATCACCACATAGGTAGCAGCAGAAAGCATTAATGAGAGGAAGAGGACAGAAAAACAACAACAACAAAAAAACCCAGAAGGCAGAGGGTGCATAACCAGAGGCGTGCTATGGTTCGAAGTTTCGTGTCCTTCCAATATTCATATAACAACAAAGCAATGAACATGTTTCATGAAGATCTGATCATTCCTTCAGAACTTCATTCATCAAAACATGGGTGGCTACTTTGTTGAATTCAATATTATTTTTGAATAGCAGAATAGTTCTTCAACTTTTTATGCTACCATAATGAAACAACCACAGACATGACACCTGTCAAAGTTAATCTATAGTTCACACTATCTTCAGGACTTTCCAAAGTCCAGGCGATACATAAAACAATCTACCAGATCCTATCATTGGTATTTATCAAATTCCAAGTTGTAAAAACTCCCATATGGCCAACTTTAGGCTATAACATAAAGTTACTGATAATAGAATATTGAAGGGGATAAAAACATAAAGTGCAGTAGTTCATTGTGATAAAGTATTTCCACCATAAACATACCAGATAGATTAATAACTTCAAGAACATACATAATATTAGACTATGGCAATGATTAGGATGTGATGGCTTTTAAGTTCCTATTGCCCTTAATTTTATTTTACTGTGAGTTTATATATCTTAATTTTAATTTATTCTTTAAAGTATTTTTATTGAATTTTTGTGCATTTTAGCAGCATGGACAGGAGATCCCTGACCTTCAGTGGGCAAGTTTAGAAATGAGTCATGGAAAGATGAGGCACGGTTCATGTACTTTCAGCTCTGTGATTCTCTTGCGGGATGTCGATTTCACTGACCTAGATAGCCCTCTCCTGTTTCTCAGAATCCCTGCTTTCACTCCAGCAATTTAGAAAAGGAAAATGAGAAGAACCTCCGTTCTCTGCAGACTATAGGAGATACAAACGAGGTAAGAGCAAATAGGTGCTTCTGGGTTTGCCAGTGGCTGAGCAGATACTAAGCCCATGGATCCCAGGAAGAAGAGCTGGGGAGAAGGCTGTGAGCTCCATTTTTGACAAAATCTGTCAGTGGTGAAGGGAAGACCACAAAGGCAGCTTCCGATGTACATCCCAGCATGCAATGCACATGACTGATGCAAACTCTCCTACCACGTGATGTCTTGGAGCCCACCAATCTGGGACTATCGAGGGCTCTACCACTGATCTACACTCTTAGCCTCTAGTTTTTAAACATTTGTAATCCTGAAGTTATTTTTTTTTCTTTCTTTTAGGGCCAATGTTTTATGTTAACAAGTGAGTTCAGTCTTTCCTTACTAAGAACACTTCAAATTCACTGTTAGCAAAGAAGTCAAGTTGTTAGCCACATCAGCCTATACAGAGGAGATAATTGTTTCTTGCCTATCAGAAAAATTTAGAGATTTTTACTAAAAATGTCAGGTTGGGGACTGGAGAGATGGCTCAGCAGTTTAAAGCACTGGCCACTTTTGCAGAAGACGGGTTCGATTCCCAGCATCCACATGGAGCTACCAACCTTCCAGGTAACAACTGTCTGTAACTCCAGTTCCAGGGGATCCAAACCTTCTTCTAACCTCTTCTGATCTCAACAGGCATTGTACAACATGGGTGCACTTACATACATGCAGGCAGTACACTCATACATAAAATAAAAATAAGAAATAAAATATTTTTAAAAAAATTTAAATTTGATTTACCTACAGTCAGGTGATCATTTTGTGGTCTTTGACCCACCGATGGACACTTCTCTCTTAGGGATATAATTGGACTGAAAATTTTCAAAAATTCCCCAGCTATCTCAAACATCTGCTTAACTCCTTTTTTTTCAGAAAGGCACATGAGAGGAGAGCAAGTAAGAGAGGGCTGAGGAAGACAGAGTCATAAGACCATCCAATATTTCTTAGAATTTATCAGAACATTTGGAAACAATCCTGAAGTTACTAGAGTGCTACCAGTTGGGACAGAAATGCAGTGTACTCTTAGGGGGGCCAGTGTGTTACCCTTTGGGTGAAGGGCCTGTGCAGCAACCTGAAGCAGAAAACAGAGCCTTTGTACTCCCATCTCAGCACGGCCCACAGTGGCGAACCTTAGGGAAATCATTCTTCATTGCTCAGAAACTAGAGTTCTAAAATAAGAATTGTAATGACACTGACTCTGCCTGTAGAAAGGTTGTTAGGATTAACTTAGAAATAATTATAAAATTACTCAACAAATATTGCATTAGATCAGAATACATAACTCCAGGCAATCTATCTTTGCAGTGAAAATAAAACTCAAAATTTCCGTGACTATTCATCATAGTCATAAATAGAGAATGGAATACAAATAAAGTTGCAGATGTTAAAGATTCCTTTAATGAGCTCACTGGCAAAATGGGTGGTAGCCAGCATTGCTCATGGACCCACATGCATCAATCAGTTTCAGTTGAGGATACCGTGTCGCATGCCAAACCCACACAGAAGTTTAAGACAGTATCAACTAATACCAATTTTAGAAATACAGGTAGAAGAATACTGAATCACACAGAGTATGAGCAGAAAACAAAATCCAGTGCAGGTGGTTAAAGAAATGTTCATAAAACATAGGAAGAAACAAGCAACTGATGAGAACTGTTAAAGTCCTTAGAATGTATCTACTAAATGGTAACCATTCTTGGTGGACAGCTTTCAGTAGTCGGTTCTCTCCGTCTGCCATGTGTGTCCTGGGGATCAAACTCAGATTTTTAGGCTTAGTAGCATGAACCTTTACCTGATTCTGTCTTTGATTCATCCTCTGTAACAACACATACCTAGCTGCATAGGAGATTTTCAGAAGAAATATTTAGGGGAATGTTCCTGTCCTTAATAACATCTGCCTCCCGGCAGCTGGGCGGAAGTGGGGAGTTACTAGGCATCTGAAAGTGGCTTCCACTGCTGCACGTCATGCATGTGTTTCATGGCATGCTATGTTAGAGATGCAAATGAAGTCCTTAATACTCATAAAGTGTTAGAGAAGAGTAATCAGTGTTCAGTCACTCTCCTTCTCTCCAGAATGGGCAAAGACGTAGTGAATCTATCATTTGAGACAGTTTCCTTCCAACTGCCACATCCCATCTCTTACAGCAGATAAGGAAACTAATTCAAATAAAACCAGTCTCTCAACTCAAGCTGTAGTTTCCATCCTTTTTAGAATAATCTGATGTTCCTGAATCACAATTATTCAAGGCTTTGTGTCTAGTACTGCTGTTTAATGCTAATAGTAATACTAGATTTGCTTCCCAAAATTAGCTCAAGTATACATGAACCTGAATTTGTATTTCAGTCTTTGTCAGCTCTGTGACTGGTGAGCTTTCGATTGCCATGAAAGGGCAGAAGCATGAGGATTTTGAGACTGAACCAGCAGAGGCCTTGTTATAGTTAGAAATATCAGAGAAGAATGTCTTTAGATTAGTCATTCTGGTCAGTTACAAAAGATGACAGGCCACCCAGCGACACCACACTCCAATCATCCTCTCAAGCTTAGTGACCACACTGTTGTTAATAAATAACTGCCCCCTGAACAGTCACGGTGGAGAAGGGAACTGCTGAGTACCCGGTGGCAGGAATGTTTTCACGTGTCCGCATCCAGCACGGTGTGTGGCCTTGAAGGGGGGATTTTCACCTTTGCTTTAGTCTGCTTTACACTGCATGCTGTGAATTCTGGAGCAAAGCTTGCCTTCCTGCCACATCGCATTGCTCCTCTGCCACACTCCCTTTCTGGGCTCATCTGCCTCAGAGCGTTCTCAAGAGAAGCATCTGCCATACAACCAAGATACCATGTAGACTTTGCCTTGTGGATTTAACTTATCACTGGCTCACAGTGGGGAAGAAAACCAGGTTCTGTGGTGCAAATTGAACATCTGAGCAATTTAAGTAGAACTAAAACACTCAAACAACATTTCAAGTACTGAATTACACTAAGTTTAATAAAACTTGTATATTTCCATGAATCAGAAGTGTATAAATATAATAGATGATATCATGATTATAGTGAACTAGAAGACTATACAGTATACTCATGATTCTTTAAAAAAAGAAGAACAGTTAGGGGAGAGATGGCTCAGTGGGTAAAAGTGGTGGCTGTGGAAGTGGGGGAACCTGAGTTTGTCTCCCCAGAACCCATGATTTAAAAAAAGGATCAAGCCAGATATGGTGGCACAGGCCTTGAATCTCAACACTCAGGAGTCAGAGGCAGGCAGATCTCTTTGAGTTTGAGGTCAGCCTGGACTACATAGCGAGTTCTAGGCCAGTCAGTGCTATATAAAGAAAACAGGACATGCCAGTTACCTCAGTGCCTGGGGACAGACACAGCCTATTGGAAATAGGAAGTTTCAAGTTCAATAAGAGATCCTTCCTCAAGGGAATAAGGTAGAAAGTGATAGAGCAGGACACCTGATACCCTTCTCTGGCCTCAGCAGGCATACATATGGATATACACACATATATATTGCCCCGCCCCCCTAAAATCACAAGAAAACAATTGTAAATTGAGATTGAAATGGGATAATGTGATGGATACTGACAGCTTGGTTTGATTAAAGAACACATGGGTAATAAACACAGAACACCCCTGGGTATGTCTATGATGGTGTTTCCAGACATAGTTAGATCATGAAGGCTTTGCTCTAGTCAATGGAGAACTCCCCTGATAACTTTATATCATTATGGCATCTGAATTTTTAGTTGTTTCAAACAGTGTAATCTTTTTCCTTCATTATTTTCAATAAAAACTTCTTGTGTCCCTGTTAGATGATAAGCATTGTATTAGACCCTGAAATGGACACAAAACAGAGAATAGCTTTGTCCCTGCCTGAGGGTAGTGGGCGAGAGGACAAGTGAATGGAGACACAGAGAGAGGCCATGTACAAGAGAAGGAGGAGTGACTTCCAGAGTTTGGGACCCAAATGCCTGTCCTTACTGTTTAAGAGATTTTGGAAATCACCTAATGGTGTAGAGATCCAGTGAAGAATTTTAGGCAGAAGTGTTACATCCATTTTTATTTAAAACCCTAATTGTACATGCAACATGGAAGGTGCATCCAGTGAGATCAGAATGGAGGCGTGCATCCTAGTCAGGGAGCTAAATTACACTGATCCAAGGGAATGAGGATGATGGCTCTAATCAAGGTGCCGGAATGGGGCAAAAGAGACTGGATGCTGACAGAGCTCTGAGAGAAAATCAACAGGCGTAGTGTTTGCAGAGATGCAAGAAGGCGCTGGAGAGGAAAAGCAATCTAGGAAGATTTTCAAATGCATGGCTTGCTGGGTTGATTTTGCATTTTAGAGCTAACAGATGTGAAAGAAAAGAGAGAGAGATCGTACAAGCACTGGATGCTGAGAGGATCCTCCCGCATTACTCTACCAGGTTAGAGCACTGTGCTGTCCAAGTTAAAGGAAGGTCTGACTTTCATTGTGATAGAGTGTGTTGCTATGTTTTGTGGTGGTCGGACCTCTGTCTCGGGGGGCCGGGGATGTGTAGGCCCGAAATCAACAACTCAGACTGGGAGATGCTGCTCAATAGCAGGTTGCCAGCAAGCTCGTTTATTGCATACAAAGGGCTTTCCTTTATACTCCCCCAACCTCCCTTATTGGCCCTGAAGGCTGAACTGTGTGTTGTCCATTGACCTGGCTTTTGTGTCATCTGTCTCCAGCCCGAGTGGCCAGAAATCAGGTTAGCAGTTTGGGGAAGTTGGCTGCGTGATGATAGCATGCGGGTTGTGTAGAGGTTAGTAGATCTGGTATTTTGGCAGATACCCACAGGCCTTCTCCTACGAGAGTGTATGTAGAATTCAATTAGCTTTGCAACTAAGGCTCTCAACAATGGAGGATGGAAGCAAGAGATTGATACCATATCTCGAGGAATGATGGGGGTGGGCAGGAGTGGTCTAAGGACTGTCTGCAGACAGTATGGTGTCAAAGTGTTATTTCTGCACCCCTTATCAGGTGAGCAATGCTGGTTCTAAGCCACTGGTTTCTTATCTATAACCTGGGGATTTTATTTTTTAGATTGAAATTCCCTGATTTTCATTAGACTGTAATAGCTACATATATAGGTCACAATCTGATGTTTCAATACACATGGAAGATACATAACAATCAGGTCAGGGAAACTGACATATCAGACATTTACCATTTTTTGAATGAGAAACATACACAATCCTTTGTACTAGCTATTTTGAAACACACAGTTAATTATTTTAGCCTTAGAAGCTATAAAGCTTTAGAAACTTGTTCTAACTGGTCCTCTGTGCCCCTTAACCATCCTCCCTTCAGCTCTGCTCCTCCACAGCCTTCCCAACCTCTGTTGCCACCATCCCACCCTTGACTTCAATGAGTCTAACATTTTAGGAAGGATTACATAACTAGCATTAATTGAGACAATGTAATAAAAAACTTCATTTTCTCCCCATAACAAAATTCAATTTGTGCCAGTCAAGGTCAGAAACCACATGAGATATATTGATCAAAAAGGTATTGAGTGTGGGAAACCAGAGGCCTGAAACATAATTAGAACATAAAAGATTAGATGAATGAAGGTCAAGGCCACAACACTTTTAGGCACAACTCTGAAGCTGTCATCTAGAGGTAAGGAAGCTGATGTTACTGCCACCCAGAAGTCAGGAGTCTCTAGAAAAATGTTCTCAATGCCTCAGGTACCCAGCAGCCCCTATGATGATGACCAGCACTGAACTCTAAGACAGAGCCAGTAAAGAATCCACATCTGCCTAGGGCATGGATTAGGCACCACTGCTGCTCAGGGAGGAGAGTGCTATCTCCCTTCCAGCATGCAAAGGCAAGTACATCTCCTCGATAGACTATCAGCTGCACCCAGAGCTCTCCATCCAGGTCCCAGGTTCCTGGCTCCTGCAATCTAGGATAAAACATCAAAAAGATTAGAAATTAGTAATTATTAGCAAATAGTACCCAGCTCAGCCCTGAATGTGACTTTTGATATGGTGCCCTTCTAAATAGGAAGAAAACAGGTTTAAGATAAACCACTTTGGGAAATTTTGACTTTAAGGTGCCTGTGAGGCATCTAGATATCTATATAGTGGAAAAAATAAATAAGAAGGTAGGTCAGAGATGTAAATAGAGTCATCATCTTAGCTGAAAATATGGAGTATGAATAGCCCCACCTACACACACCCAAGTGGAATATACAGATCAAGAAAGCATATATCCCAAGCCCAGGGTCCCATGGTCTGTCAACGTTCAGTGGAGGAGCTCACAAAGGCTGAGAGACTCTAAAGGAGGTGTGGTCCTCATAATGCTTGCCATTGGGTTTGTCGCTTCGGACATCACCATTCACCTTGGCAGGTTCAAAGCCGGGTGTCAGTGTCATAGGGAAGATTAACTGTAGAGGAAAGATGGGAGAGAGATAGTGGTGTGATTTTTTAAAGTGACTTTCATATCTGTTTTTTCATAACTTGGAAGGAGCATAAACCACTTAAGCAAAAGCAATTACAAGTATCCCTAAAAGAAAGATAAATTTATTTAGCTGGGCATAGTGATAATGGTTCACACCTTTAACCCCAGTACCCAGAAAGCAAAAGCAGAGGGATTCCTGTGAGATCAAGGTCAGCCTGGTCTATATAACAAGCTCCAGGCCAGCTTCAGTTGCAGGAATATCTTGTCTCACCCCCTGCCCCCAAAAAGAAAGAAAGATAAATTTTTGTATATATCTAGTGTGAGTTGGAATTTTAGGTCATATGATAAAAATGATGTTTTTTGTTGATGAAATTCTAGGATAAATTAGCCTAGTTTCTACACAGTGATGAACTCTTAGACTCTGGCTCTAAAGTAATTATGATGTTGTAGTGTCCAAAGTTGTCATCCTTACATTTCATCTATTACAGGATGAACGAGGGTGAAAATAACCCTTTAACTTTATTGTACATGGCTGGAAACATAGCAAGATATTATTTTTCCAATTTAAGATTCAGATTCTTGAAATGGAAGGAAATAAAGAGAGAACAGCCCATCAGAAGGGGAAAAGGCTTGACCAGGGCCACAAAGAATTTGTGGAAAGGCTGGAAACAAGGGTATGGCTCAAAGGAAGAGGAATGAGAACTGATAAAGAAAGAGAAGACAGAAGGAAGCTGATGTGTGATTAGGGTTTGTAAAGTTAACATCAGGGGTAGTCAAAGTTCAAAGAATGACTTATTCAGGTTCATCTTGATGAGTAAAATGAGTTTATTAGATGTTACTTAAGGAACAGGGTCAATTACTTATGCAGTTACAGTTGCAGTTCTTCAAAGTTTCCACTCTTCCCTTACCAAGCTCCTATTTCTTATAGCCCTATGCATAAGAACTGATAGAAACCTAGGTTCAGAGTGCTACCTAGTGTTGAAGTAGCAGAGGTGACCTTAAGATCAGATAACATAAGGCATAGACAAAATTGGTCTCTGGGAATATTAATGTTTGCATGTGCTCTAGACTTGCCTTTATCAGGGATTCTACTGAGCTTGGCAAACCCTGGCCATGGGAAGGATACTTGTTTTTCTGCAGTTTGGAACTTAGAACAGCTAAATGGCAGCTTGCTGCAACATGGAGGTACTCTGGCCAGGATTGGAGGATAAGTCTCACTACAGATGCTTGAAAAGTTTCCTAGGATACCAGGAGCAATGTTTTTTTTTTTTTTTTTTTTAATCTCTCCAAATGGTATGGATGGTAAAAATGTTTTCTCCATACTTTTGCATTGCTGTTCTTCTTACCAGGGTTGCTTTCCTTTACTGTCTGCCCCCTTCACCGTCACTAGACAAGTCCTAGCTCTCTTTCTAACCCTTATCAGACAAGTCCATGCCACATGGGACTTTTCCTGTTCCCTGTTATACTAAGTGCTGGAGTCACAGAGATTGGCACATGTTCTGTGGTATCATATGCCTCACCACTTCTACTGTGGTTTGCCCTTCTTCACAGAGATCTATTTCAGCCGTTTTTTATTTTTTAACTCTTAAGTCTTTGCCACGTTCTAGCATACAATTAACAATATAATATACAGTATATATTTGTGTAATTTAGTTAAGTCATGCTATAAAAATTTCTATTAAATATAAAACACACTCTTGTAATGGTGAGCATTGTTCTTTGTCAAGTAGGAAATAAAAAAACTCTAAATCTTTTCATTTTTTATTTATGTGTGTGTGTGCCTGGGTGAGTTTATGTGCACTATGTGCATGCAAGTGCCCATAGAGGCCAGAAGAAGATGTTAGTTCCCCTGGAACTAAAGTGTCAGGAGGTTATAGGCCACCATGTGAGTGTTAGGAATCAAACCAGGGTCTTATGCAAGAGCAGTAAGTGTTCTTAACCACCAAACTATCTCTCTAGCCCCTCAAAATCTCTTTTAAAAACAGATAAATCACCTAGGGCATTTAAAGTATGATACTGAAGATACAAAGATACAAGGAAAACTTCTAATCTTCTTTTCAGGTTGAAATTAGTAATTATTAACCTTGATTGTCAACTTGACGGAACTTAGAGTCACCTGGGGGAGAGGAACACCCTCTGGACACATCTATCAGGGGCATTTCCAGAGAGGGTTAACTGAGGTCAGAAGATCCACCTGGAATTTGGGCCATACCATTTTATGATTCAGGGTCCTGGTCTGAATAAAAAGGAGGAAGCAAGTATTAGCACCCACATTCATTTCTTTCTGACTGCCAGATGCAGTGTGACCAGCTGCCTCACGTTCCTGACACTGTGTGAGCAGCTGCCTCACGTTCCTGACACTGTGCCTTCTTACTCAAATTGAGCCAAAATAATCCTTTCTTTAAGTTGCTTTTTTTTGGGTATTTTGTCACAGCAGTGAGAATATAGGAAATATATTCCAATATAGAAAATTGGTACCTGTTACTGTATAAAACTATGTAGTTCATAGGCTGTTGGAACTGGTTTATGGGAGAAATATGGTATAGTTTGAAGCTACATGCTTATGAAGCCCTAACATGTTGTAAGTAGAGGTCAGTAAACCACTCTTGTGGAAGTTTAGAAGCCCAGAATGCTGAAAAATAATGTGGAAAATGGAGGCTTGATTCAATGGGTTTCAGAGGAGAACAAGGACTGTACTGGGGAGTAGGTCAGAGGCCATTAGCATTACATTCTGGCAAAGAAACTAGCTTTATTCTGCTGTGTCCTGAGAACTTGAATGAGACTAAATTCAAAAGCAATGAAGTATTTTGTCTGATAAAAGAAATTTTGAGAAGGAACAGCAGTCAGGCTGTGTCATGGTTACTGTTCACTCTTCTTAATCAGGTTGAGAGAGAGAGAGAGAGAGAGAGAGAGAACACAAGAGCAACAAGTAGAATAGACATACATAAAAAATTACCTCAATCTTATCTGAAGGAATGTTGGCAATTGATTGCTGCTAGGTGAAGAACTGATATTCCTAAAACAAGGGACTCTAGATAGACTGACTAGACTGAGTGGACAGACTTGCACTGGGGAAGGGCTAGGGACAATGACAACCCAGTGGGCCTTAACAGGGATGAGAGAGCATATGGACTCCAGCTGGGGGGGGCTATGGGAGGGTGCCAGTGGGGATGGGGGCATAAAGATGATTAATATTGTTTGAGCTTCTGTATGAAATACACAAAGAATTCAATAAAAATGTACAATTTGACAAAAAAGGAATGTGAGCAAGTTTAAAGCTATAGACAAAGTGGGTATGAAAAAAAGCAACTGCAATCACTAAATAGATTAACACCATTGAAGAGAAATGTTTTCTTCTGCCCTGGACAGCAGGAAACCCTGAAGATGTGACCTTACCCACTGAAAGTTTCAACTTATGACAATGAAAATTCATTTAAAAGAAGACAACCTAAACAAGGAATGCCACTAAAGGCATCCCTGCTCCGAAATGACCACCAAGGGAGGTGTTTCTCCAGGGTCAGCCTCCAAAGCACACAGAAGCCACTTTGATTGTAGTCCAAGGGACCAGGTCATATCTCAACCTGACATCAGAATATAATGGTGTCATCCAAATGGTACTTATATTGTAGACCTGAAAGATGTAAGAGTGAGGGTTCTAGAGGCTTTCACCAGGATTCCAAGAAGCAATTGGAGTTCAACCTTGTATAGAATTTTGGGTTTGTTTCAACTGTCTGAGAGACCATTACATGAGACTGGAAAACTGCAGTCTAAGTTACAACAGAAACCCCAGGATGTTGGAGATGCCATGGCCATGGGATATCTACTAAGGAAAGATGCAAGGAAATTTGCAAGTGTGGAGTGGAACCAGCCTAGAAGAGAAGTCACCTGTACTGTGAGAAATAGACCTGAAGAGGTGGGACTGCTCAAGGCTGTTGGAGTTTAGACAATTCCATCATGAGTGCCAGATGTTGGACATGGAGCTGCAGGAGTTTGTTTGCTCTGTTGGGTCTTAATTTGGCCTTCCATGCTTTGGCTGACATTTCCTTGCTATGCTTCAATTCCTCCCTATGGAATGTGTATGTTAACACTACAACAATGTATATTTTAAGTATATAACTTATTTTTTGGCTTTACAGGGCTTACAGATAACCTGAGTCTCAGAAGGAACTCTGCACTTAGACTTTTGTACAATTTTGGAGCTGCTACAACTTTCAGGACTTTTAAAGATGGATTAAATGCATTTTGTGTTCTCAGATGAATGTGAGATTTTTCAGGACCAGAAATGCATTGTTATGATTTTAAAGCTATGCATTTAAATGTTAAGTTTTACATGAGGTGGACCCTATGTTGATTAATCTCAACCAATATCTTGATGAGATTTAGGATCGCCTAGGAGAAAAACCTCTTGGCATATCTATGAGGGAGTTTCCAGAGAGGTTTAACTGAAGAGGAAGAACCATTCTGAATGTGGGTACACCATTCCCTGGGCTGGAGTAGCAGACTGAATCTTTTTAAAAAGGAGAAAGCCTGTGGGTCATCAGCATTTTTCTCTTTCTGCTCTCAGACTGTATATGCAATGTGACCAGCTGCCTCACACTCCTGTCTCCATGCCTTCCCTGCAGTGATGGACTGTTGCCTCAGACCATGAACTAAAACAAACCCTTCCTTCTTTCAATTGCTTTCTTCAGCTATTTTGTCATAGCCACGAGAACACTAATACAGAGGCTTATATTTATATTATTATCTATATTGAATTATACTTCATTAAGAGACAAACGTGGAGTTTGTCCACATGCATCACTTTGATGTTACAAGAGATGGTAAATTCTAGATGTGTTTGCTCTATAAGAATGGTTAATCTACTATTTGCAGTATTTATAAAATATAATTTTCTCACAAACTTTTTTATAGATCATTTTTCCATTTTCTGTCTCCATTTTATAATCTGATACCAGAAAAGAGATATTTACTAAGTAACTTTGGCAGATGAAAAGAAAAAGGGAAATTGTTCACAAGTCAGGGCTCAACTTGCTACACATTTTAAAACACTAACTTAAGGGATTGTACTATTGCTTTAACTAGAAACATTTTAATCTAAGGCTTTCAAGGATTTGACATTCACTATAAAACGTGCTTTGGGACTTGTCCTTTCATTAGCATATAAACCTGTTAACACAATAAACATGATACTGGTGGTAATGTATGACCCAGTATCCAATTGTGCTCATGAAAATGTTACATTCCAAATTGCCTTTTTGAGAGGCAGACCTCTTTTAAAAAATTAAAGGGCATCAGGAATTAAGGTTGTAAAATTTGTAACATCTTTTTCATAGTGACTATAACTTCCTTGCAGATAAAGATGGTATTTGTGCCCTCTGGGATGTTTCTATACCTAATGATGTTTAAATACAATTTTAGATTTTATTAATGCAATTTTAGAGGGTTTAAATGTCATTTAAGATATGATACAGCATTATGAAATAAAAAAATCAAAGTGTCTGTGTCCCTTCAACAAACCTCAGGCATAATTCAGGGTCATCTGAAAAGGAGCCATGTTCTCCAGCAGGTCTTGAGAGGTATCCTTGTCTGAAATCAAGAGTTCTCTCAAGGTCAAGATGTGTTGTGATGCTAATAACCGTCCCTTTCTCTGCCATGGCAGAAAGTTCCAGGCTGCTGACTGTAGGGTCCAGGAGTCTCAGCAATGTTCCTCTAGGAACTATGTCTCTGTAACTATGTCTAGTCAATTACCTAGAACAGTTCTGAATCATCAATGGTGACATAATTTGTAGTAATTAATTCATTTATTTTAAGTAAAATCATTGTAATTTTCCATTTTGTTTATCTTAAAGGAAAAAAATCTTGTAAGTTTCAGGCCCCACAAAACCCTCATCCAGCTCAGAAAGATTTCTTTGCAAAAGAAACTTGTATAGGGGAGGGCAAGAAAAAAAAATAAAAGAAACGTGTATGAAAGCTGACATTTTATAACTGAGCTTCATTAGCGTTTCCAAACCCCTTAATGTGGTTTGTGTGAATGTGGGCAAACTGGCTACATAAACAACCATTCAGAGATAAGGGGCTAATAAAGTGTGTGCTACACTTTGGAGGCAAATGGGATCTCTAGTGTATCACTGCAGACCCACATAGCAAGTACATCAGTGAAGTAAGAATGACCAAGCAGATGTGAATTCCAATCTCATTGCTAAGCACACTACTCCTACAAGGTCTGCATAATGCTTTAAAAAAAATCAAGTAAGAAAGCAAAAGTTGTGATCTGTGCCCAAAATCTCCCACCAAAAGCCAAACTCAACATTCCTGAGAAAATTCAGCAACCACCCACACTATGATGACTATCCAGTAAATATATCAAAGGCTTGGTTCCTCTAAACAACACGTCACCATTTTTTTCCATAGGCTATTCTTACTGAACTATCAATTTTCACCTGGACCCAGTTCTGCTCCATTGATAGTTTTCAGTCACCCTGGAAAAAGTGAGCTAAGAAGTCATAAGTGTTTACCACAGTTAATAAAACATTTATTTCTCTTTTTGTTTCCTAACTCACTATGTTCAATGAATTAAACTATAATGAAAACGATAGGGCAGACCTCTAATGTAATTAAGATGGAACAGGTTGGTTTTATTAAAAATAACTATGTTAAAGTGACTTCTATATATTGCTCACATGAAACATCCTTTTGTTACTTAAAATTAATAACTAATAAATCTCCACAGAACTTACTGGGTCAGAAATATAAAGATAAAATCCCTTTCCTCTTTGATAGCACCCATGAATCTGGAAGACATTATGCTAAGTGAAAATAGCTAGTCACAGAAGGAGAGATGCCACTTTTATGAGGCAACTAATATAGTCAACTCATAAAAACAAAGAATTAAATAGAAGGTAGTTTCTGAGAGGCTGAAGGGAAGCAGAAGGAGGAGTTGCCAATTATAGGTATAAAAATTCAGTTGTGAAAGATTATTAAATTTTAGAGATTTGGTGTACAGCATTGTGCTCGTACTATATTTTACACTTCAAAAAACATGCTAAGAGTAGAGATCTTATCCTATGTTACCATGATAAAAATAAAACGCGGAAGGATAAAAAAAAGAGGAAGAGGAGGAGGAGGAGGGGGAAGAGGAGGAGGAGGAGGAGGAAGAGGAAGAGGAGGAGAAAGACAGTAAGAAAATTTTCCAAGAAAAATACAATTTCTCAGCCTGGTGGAGGGAAGCATTGGTGGTAAGGCACAGGGAGGGGTTGGGAATAGAATGGCTGTTGTGAAAAGTACTGGTAGAGATCAGCATGAAGTTTGTAAGAGACTGCCTGACTTCCTCAGGACAAACTAGCTACTAGCTAATGTTTAGGACAGAAGTATAGGCCACGGACTCCTGAGAGTCCTACAGACAGCTTCCCAATATTCTAAAGCACAAAACTCTATTCACAATGCCACTAGGACATTATTTACCTATTTTGTTGTTTTGCTATTTCCATCAATAGTCCAAGAGCAATGGTTGGTAAAACTGTTGGCGGCTCAGCAAAAGTCAAAACAGTGACCATTAAAGATGTCATGGTCTGTGTTCAACACTGTATTCGTTGCCTTTCATTACAGTGTCCTTCATGGTCACTCACTAGTGGAGGTGAGGAAAAGCACACAAGAGTTTCATGTTAAAATATCCTTGATGAAACAGTACAAATATTAATTGTACTAAGCAAATATCAGCCCATGAGCATACATTCTTTATATTATGTTTGAAAAACCGGGACTTGTGCAAAAATTACTTCTACTGCTTCTTGAAATATGATGGTTTTTGTCTAGGAGAGGCACTTGTAAGATGAAGGTGTGAGCTAAGCCAGTCACATTTGACAGAGTGAAACCTCTATTTGAATCAATGAAGAATGCTGTTTGCTTAGATGTAGGCATTTGGCAGTTTCTCAACAATGAACCAAGCAAGGCACCACTCTGAGGAAAACAACTGACAGCATTTGTTGTCAATGATAAAAACCAAGATTTCCAAAGAAAATTAGAATTATAGAACAACTGTATCTGCCACTACACATTTGACATCTTTTTGAAACTCAAAAGCTCTTCTGAAGAGATTGATAGGAATACTAAAAAAATGATAGTTATGTTACATAATAAAATAAACCCACATGTGGAAGATCATGACGCAGTGCACCGATCGATGCATTGTAATACACAATCATGGCTGAAGCATCCATACAAAACATAAGACAGACCAAATTTATTTCAGTGTTATAGAATGTGCAAAGTTCCTTGATACAGTTTCAAATTCCACAAGCTATCTCACCGCTAGGAAATCATCTTTTTGTTTCTTCTTCTACTACAACTGGGAACTATTATCTAAGAATATGCGCAATTTTCTGAAAAGCCTATTAAAGTATCCCTTTTCTAACAACTTTCCTGTAGGAAGCTGCATTTCTTAATACATGTCAATCCAAACAACATCTTGGGGGTTGGCTGTGGTGGCACACTCCTTTAGTGGCAGCATGCAGGAGACAGAGACAGGCAGATCTCTGTGAGTTCAAGGCCAGCCTCCTATACATAGTGAGTTCCAGCCCAGTCAGGACTATATAGTGAGACCCTGAATCAACAAAAAACAAACAAACAAACAAACAAACAAACAAAATCTTGGGGCCAGTGAGATGGCTCAGCTAGTAAAGCACTTGCCACACAACTGACAGGCTGAGTTAAATCCCCTAAATCCAGGTAAAAGTGAAAGAAAATAAACTCCACAAAATTGCCCTTTGACCTTCACATGCACACCATGGCGTGCGCGCGTGCGCGCGCGCACACACACACACACACTTACACACACACACTAATAATAATAATAATAAATATTATGCTAAAAAAGATACAAAAGAACAAAAACATCTCACAATATGTTAGACTGCATTCAAACACACACACACACACACACACACACACACACACACACACACTTACACACACACACTAATAATAATAATAAATATTATGCTAAAAAAGATACAAAATAACAAAAACATCTCACAATATGTTAGACTATTTGGTAATTATTTGGTAAACTCCAGTTCTCTTATTTTTTAATGCAAGTCACACGATGATAATCTCAAGTTTTAAAATGGGTGTGCTGGATAGCTTTAGTTGTCAACCTGACACACATGGGTTTCAGGAGCCTCAACTGAGGAATTGCCTCCATTGAACTGACCTGAAGCCATGTCTCTGAGACATTTTCTTGATTGTTGAGTGATGTGGTGGAAGGGTCTGGCCCACTGTTGGGGTGCCACCCCTGGGCAGGTTGTCCTATATTGTATAAGAAAGCAGAATAATCCTTGGCCAGGGAGCAAGCCAATAAGCAGCATTCCTCCATGGCCTGTTCTTCAGCTCCTGCCTCTGGGTTCCTGCCCTGAGTTCCTACCTTGGGCTCCCTGATGAACTGTGACCTGGGAGATGTAAGTCAAATAAATCCTTTCCTCCCCAAGTTGGTATTGGTCAGAGTGTTTTGCCATGGCAATTGAAGGCAAACTAGAATACTGGGATAAGCAGTAAATACTTATTTTGTATAAGTCTGCTTTAGTTATTGATTCTCACTTCTAGTGGATAAAGGAAGAGTCAATCCCAGATGACCTTGTGTGACCCACAACATTCTAAAAAGGCATTGCATCCTTTTCCTTCTGCCCTGTCCTTTCCTTCCCTCTCCTTTGCCAGTTCTGCGTTATGAGGGCACCACAGTTTTTGAGAATCATACTCTTAGGAGAGAGGCCAAAAGAAAAGGCTCAGTGTAAGGATTCTGACAATGTAAGGCAAAGATGCTCTTTGGATAGCTCCACATAGGATCAGGCCTTGGGACAGCTGTGGATCATATGTTATACCAGGAATTGTCTAGATCCACCCATGGACTGCTCTTAGAGATAAAATGTTATTGGAACACAGCTAAAACATGTTTGCATACTACATATATACAGTTCTTTGGCTACTCCATAGTTCAAGAATTGCCACTGAGTTAGGAGTGACAGTGCATGCATTTAATCCCAGTGATCTAGAGGCACAGTCAAGCAGATCTCTGCATTTGAGGCCAGCCTGCTCTACATAGTAAAGCCTTGTCTCACAAACAAAACGAAAAAGAATTGCCACAAAACTTACAAAATATGACCTATAAAGTCTAAAAGTAAATAACTGGTCATTTGCAGAGTAAATTTACACATCTCTGTTTTACATCAGTGTGTCCTTCAACTTATGCCATTTCTATCCATTTTTCCTAAACAAATTCTTAGTCTGTTTGACTGACTATAATAAGCTATCATAACTGACTAGTTTACAAGAAGCCAGAAATTTATTTCTGAGCATTCTAGAGACTGAGAAATTCAAGATCAAGGCAGATTTGATGTCGGATGAAGGTCATCTTGTTGTGTCCCTACAAGGAGAAAGAGATGAAGAGTCTCTCTGATCTCTTTTATAAGGGCACTAATCCCATTCATGAGGGCTCCCCACCTATACCCTAATATCCTCCCAAAGGCCTCATCCAATACTGTCACCTTAGTGGTAAAGATTTCATAATAGGAACTAGACATGGTAGGCACACCTGTAATCCAAGCTTGAGAAGGCAGGAGGATCATGAGTTCAAGGCTGTTGTGAGTTACACAGGAAGACCCGGGTTCAAAAACAAATTCAACGTGGAAATGAGAGAGGTCATAATGCAAAATATGAAGGGAATTGAGGTTGTTAACCTTGACTGAGTGGATTTAAACAAGAAAAAATAGAATCTCTGCTGCAAAGCTACAATAAATTTCAACCTATGATTATATACATGAAGATATACCTATATAACAATAGATATATGTATTAGGCTATAGAAAAATTAAAACATCCAGAAAGCTGATGGGTAAAATTTACTGCCTGATCCTCATAAAAAAGAACTTCTAAGAGTTATATTTATTATATGTTTCCTAGGTGACTTGAAATAAATTTATTCTGTCACACTTATGGAAGCAGATATCATAACTTAAGGTATCCACAGAAGTATGATATTCCTTGAGCATCTCTTATTTCATGTTTTACCCTTGTTTACTGGGTTTGTCAGTAACAATTGGAACTCCATGACTTGTAGATGCAATCATTCCTCAATGTGCATAGGGGGTATACCCAGACACCCCTGACTACTCCCCCAAATGTGCTGATGTGCAAGTCCTTTATATAGAGTGGCAACATATTTCCGTATAATCTAGGTAAGGCTTCTGCTATAAGTTACCTCTACATTACCTGTGATACTTAATACAATATAAATGCCGTGAAACTAGTTTTATACTGCATTGTTTAGGGAATAACAAGAAAGAGTCTGTACATGCTCAGTCAGATTCCAGGATAGCTTCTCCCATATATTTTATTTCCCAGTTTTGAAGAAAGGAGGAAGGGAGGGAGAGCAGATCTCCAAAAAGAAAAAATCATTTAAAAAAATCATCTTGGCCCTATGGAAATGGCTCAGTGGGTAAGAGCACTTGCTGAACAAGCATGAGGATTTGAGTTTGGATTCTAATATGCAAGTAAAACATTGGGCATGACAAAGTGTGCCTGTAACCCTAGCAATGTGGTGGGTAGGGACAGGAGGTTTTCTGGAACTTGCTGGCCACCAGCCTAACTTCAGGTTCAGTGGGAGACCCTGTCACAAAGGAAGAAGGTGAAGCCTGGTAGGGCAGGGCATCCTTGTTGGTTTCCACATGCACACATGAGCATGCATCATAATACACATATGCCACAACCACACTCATATACATACACACATACATACACACACTCACACACACCAAAATAACTCATTTTAAAACACATTAAAGAAAGGAAAAAATAATGGAGGGTAATGAAAAGGTGAATATGAGTGAAGTTCAATGGCACATGTGTGAAAATATCATAAATTAGTTATTACTTTTTATACTAAGTGAAAAACTAAAAGGTCAACAATATAAAAAGGAAACCCCAAGTAATACTAAATACACCCAATAAATATGGTAGAAACAAGTCTAGCTGTATTAGATATCTTGCTAGATGTAAGTGAAATGGACTTTCCAGTTAAAAGGCAAAGGTTCTCAGCTAGACAAGAGGTGTTACAAGTAAAATTCCTGAACCAAGAGGATGCAGAAATCTTAAAAATAAAAAGTTAAGGGGCGGGAGAGATGACTCAGCGGTTAAGAGCACTGGCTGCTCTTGCAGAGGACCTGGGTTGGATTCCCAGCACCCACATGGTAGCTAACAACCATCCATAACTCCAGTTCAAGGGGAATCCAACACCCTCTTCTGACCTGAGCAGGCATTGTGTGACATGAGTGCATTTACACACATGCAGACAATACACTCATACACATAGTTTTTTTTTTAAATAAAAAAATAAAATAAAAATAAAAGGTTAAAAAGAACTCTGTTAAGGTAGCAAATGAAAGGCAGAGGAGATTGGGAGGAAGTGAGGTACCAGAGGAACCAGAGAATGCCTGATAGATGCCAAGATAAGTCTGTCTGGAAGTAGGAGGATCTGTGGACTGGTAATCTGAAAACAGAGGTGGTCACTGGATTGGGACTCATGGAAACCACAGATGCCCTTGAGAGAAGGGCTTCTCAGAGTGCTGTGCAGGAAATCTATTTGTAGTAGACTGGGTAAAGAACATAAGGAAAAGATAGGAAACAGTGACTGGCTACAGAAAACCCTTTACAGAGGTTTGATAAGATATCTGGAGACAGACATAGGATAAGATAGGGATATGGACTGAAAATTTAGGGTCTTTTAGATAGGATCTATGAAAACGGGGTAGTAAGCTGATGGGAATGATAACACAGGACTGTCGATGGCAGTGGTGAGAGGATGTAACTGGAATGTCCTTGAGAAGTTGAGACAGAATGGAACCTCGAATGTAAGTGTCAGACTCCCACAGGAGCCACACCAGCCATATTAACAGGAGAGAAGGTAAAACACAGGTACAAGTGCAAGCTGTTTGGAGGACAATGAGAAATACCTTACTTTATTTCAACTATGTCCTCAAAGAAGTATAAGCTAAGTTTGTAAGCTGTACATTAAGATGTACAAGAAATGGTATAGGAGCTTGAAGGGAAAAAAGGTGTGAAATAGTTGTCTGAATATAAGAAACCTGAACATGCCTACAGGATTGCAGGCAGTTTGTTGTACTTGTGGAAGCATGGTGATCCTGCTTTCACTATGATGTTGGTCAGCCTAGCATCACATTTTGCTCTAGCCACCTTGAACTGCTGATATCAGTATGGAGTCAGCATGGATTAGAAGACAATGGGATTTAGCCAGAATTGGGTTGATGAGTTGGTTGCCTGCTGTATCTACAAACCAAAAGCAGGAAACAAAGGACTGAACAGTACTTGGAAAGAAATGATAGCAGTATTGCATGATCTTCAGTTCTTCCTGCCATGGTTCCTAAAAATAGTTTCAGAAAACCATGTGTCCTCCACATATGTAAAACTTTGTTGTAAATTTAAATATGGTAGACTTTTTGATATGCAGTACACTTTGATATGTCACTTTTTAAAAACTGTAAGCAACAAATTTAAATACCATATAATTTTGGTACCCATCATCATCTATTTAGAAATACATTTAAAAGAGCTTCTTAAATTGAAATTTTACATCTTATTTCTATTTGAGCTGTACTTTCAGTCCACTGTCTTCACACCCACCCCTGTAACTGAATTTTATAATATATTTTTGAGCTCATAGGATTTTTATTTATCACCATCACACATTTCTATGCAATAAGAATATATGTAAACTAAAGTTTAAGTTTTTTTATATTTTCTATGAGCATAGGTGGTAAAAACTTTCATTTTAATGAGCCACCATCACAATTATTAAATGACTATAGTTTTCACATATTCAAGTATTTTATCAAAACAAAAATGTTTACATTTATTATGAAAACTATTAAACATATAAGTTAAGATTATATTGGAAGTTCTCTTAATAAATATGAGATCAGTTAAAATAAGTGAGGATATATTTTAATAATTATTTCATTCATGGTTAAATGTTACTTATTTCTGAATTGTTAGGGAAAATATAGACTATTTTTACATGTCCATATTTTATGTATATGTATATGTGCTCAGAAGAACATATAACAAAAAATAAAAACACAACAAAACAAAACAAACAAAAAAAGAATAGGTATATCCTTGATTGCTTGCTCTCAGTTAGCTTTCTCGTCTCTTACACTGTTCAGACCCTGCATCTAGGGAATAGTGCCACTCACAATGGGTTGGGTCTGCCTACATCAGTTAATAATCAAGACAACCCCCCATAGACATGCCCACAGTCCAACCTGATCTAGATAATTCCTCATTAAGACTCTTTCCCCAGATGGGTCTAGATTATGTCAAGTTAACAGTTAAAATTAAGGAGCACAATACTCAACTCCTTGACTTCCTCCTGAATTAAAAGCCAAACTATGTTATGTAAGAATCTATTATAGGGAATGTCAGATATCAGCTGGCAATTTATTAACAGTAAAGAAATAGTTTTGTAATTTGCAAAAGTGTTTGTTAGTTATTAGAGTCATTTATTTTCTTTAAAAAAATTTTTAAATTTAGACCCTCTCCCCCATTCATGCCCCCCATCCCCCACTGGACCTCATGTATTCTGACATACATAATGTCTGGGATGTATGTTTAAAAAGTTTTATAAGACTTATCTGAACACAATTTATACTTGTTATTCTTTTATGTAGAGCCACTTTGCTTAATCCAATATTTTAGAAGAAAACTGGAAAAGTGAAAGTGTTAGTTTCATTGCACCTTTGCCGGATGTGGCAGTGCACACCTATAATCCTAGACTTGGAAGGCCAAGGTAGGAGGATCACCACAAGTTCAAGGCCAGCCTGATCTATAATGTGAATTTCAGCCAGGCCTATAAACAAAAACAAAAATGAAAACAAAACAAAACAAAAAAACTATATCATGACACTTCTGGTAAAACAGTATGCTTCATTAATTGTTTTTATCAAATCGCACTTTTAAGTTAAGATTACATTTTGAGACAAACGTTGGTACACATGTAGTTTTAAGAAACAATGCAGGAAGACCGCCTACGACCCTCCTTTAGCTGTCCCTTCTGATCATGTGATTTTCATTCTTTTGGAGGTGGTTGGTTTTGCTGGTTTGTTTTGTTTTCTGAGACAGGGTCTCCTTGTAGCCCCAGGTGGCTTGGAACCTGCTATGTAGACAAGGGTGGCCTTGATCTCACAGACAGCCACTTGCCTCTGCCTCCTAGTGATAGGAGTAACTGTCTGAGTTTTACACATTTTTATGCCATTTGCAGATTTGACTTACTTAGTATATGGAGAAAACTTTGCATGCAAACAAACTGGCAAATATAATACCAGCAAAAGGCCAGGAGTGATGTGAAACTCCAGTGCTTTCAGAAGGGGACTTGCTTGATTTTAAAATTGTTCTTCAGATTTTTCTAAGGATATTATTAAAATCATGAGAAATAAATTGCTCTAATATTTTTGCAAGATTACCCACTTCTGAAATCAAGATTGATTTGATGTAGATTTCATATAAAAATTTCTTGTTTTCTGATAAGTTGTGATAAAGGTAAAATAATAATAATATAGCTTCTCAGTGGTTATTTTGTAATGTAATAATGGTCAACCATAATAAAACACTTCTGCACATATGGTTTCCTATGTAAGCGTCTTGTTTATATGCATCAACCTTGTTTCCTATCCTTTTGGAATGATTTTTCAAAGAATTAATATAAAATCAGAGTTTTGAGTCAGACCTGGTGGCTTATGCTTACAGTTCCAGCACCTGAAAGCCTGAAGCTGGTGGGTCATGAATTCAAGCTGATGGACTACTCAGAGAGACCCTGGCTCACAACAAACAAATAAAAAATTAGAATTTTCCCTTAATTTTGATGGCTATGGGAATTTTCAATAATAAATTCAGTCTGAAAGTTTTATACCAGATGTTCTTTTTCTGGGCACAAATATTTTCTTTATGGGAAACCTGTAGTTTCACTTTCAAATACTATTTTGAATAAGTGTTCAGAATTACAAATACAATGGAACTCTATTCTATAGTCTTTGTCTCTAATGGCTAGAGTTTTTTAAATTTATCCTTTGAAAGTTTTGTACCTTTATATAATGAATTTTATCAAATTCATCCCCACTTCCCCTGTCCAACTCTCTGTGGGCCCCTACCCAATACATCTCCCTCCTAAATGTAAAAATCATATACTGCTAAAAACTTATCAGTCCAGAAACCAACTATAGCACTATTTTTGTCAGTAAATACAAATTATTAAACATAAAATAAGGCTATTAGCAGAAATATTTTATGATTTATTAAAAGGAGATTTGCTATATTTAAGAATGTACATAAAGGAACTATGAGGGTAAAGGGGAACAAGGAGCTCAAGAGAAGTGGACCATAGAAGACAGGTATTATCAAGGGATAAATGTGAAAAATGTGAGTACTTTAACTGTGGAGGGCATGGAGGAAGAGTTAGACAAGGAGAGAGGAGTGATAAATAATGCCTAGCTAGTGCAAAAAAACCCAGAGAATCTTATTAGTCCAAAAACATACTGGAAAAATTACACATACAATATTGCTACATGAGTCCATATATAGCTGAAGGCTACATTAACAAGAAATCATGTCAAACAGGAGAAACCTCCCTTCAGGTTGTTGGCCAGGATAGTCCAAGAGACTCCCAAAATTACACAGGCTATTGCCACAGCCATTGATTGTCTCCCAGAACTTGAAGGTAAGACCCTATTGCTGAAGATAAGACATACTTTTGGACCCAGGATTTGGAGTAACAGAGCTGGAACTGACCTGGAAACCACCTCTCCTGAAGGCAAGCTCTCATAGCTTTAGTGAACACTATATAAGCTGTTAAGGGAAAGCATTAATCTACGGTACAACCCCAGCTTTAAGGCCTATAACCACAACAGTGACAGGCACAGCAAACTATATTGGGGCAGTAGTGGCACTTTTATCTTGCGGGTAATCAACAGCTACCTAACTGAACTTAAAGCCCACTCAATGGGAGGAAACTATATGCGGTACTGTAAACATAGCCAAATATACATGGCTAGAGATGTCATGGATCTTAGACAAAACCCCAAGGTTGACACATTCTTAGACAAATATAATTTCTTACTATGTGTAAAATACGAATTCTTACATTTACAGACAAGTATCCCAGTCACCATTCATCAAAGAAGCTTCTTTTGCAACAGACAGAAATTATTAGAGTCCCACAACTGGTCACACAGAGATTTTCTGTGAATTGCCCCACCCTAAGTGACACATCTACAATGAAACCTCTACACTGAACATAATGGAACAAGGGATAGAGAGAATACCAATGTATCTCTCAACTCTCATTAACAAAGTTCCCTCATGCAACAGAGGGCCATGAACACAGCACAAATGATGAAAGTGTAGAGAATTAGAGTTTGCCGAGTGTGAGTCCTCAAACAGGATTCCTAATTGCACCCACCTTGGGCTCAGGGACCATTGTGGAAAAGAGGGCAGAAAGACTGTAAGAGCCAGGGAAGAGGTTCATCACCATATGGAAATTGAGTCCTACAGGCTCCTGGGATCTTGCTCATATGAACCCATAGGAATGGTCTCAGCATGCAGAAGACCCATGCAAAACCCAAATAGACAAAAACCCAGCACAGAACTGTGGAAATAGGCAGCAGGCCCCAATCTTAGCTGAAGAACTATTGGCAACTGATTACTGTTGGGTGAGGAAGAGCTGATCTTCTTAAAGGGAGGGACTCTAGGTAGGTTGACTAGACCCCGGTGAATGAACTTGCACTGAGGGCATCTGGGGACACTAACTTGACTCAATAGACCCTAACACAAATGGCAGAACGCATGAAATACAATGGGGGCAGCTATGGGAGGGTGCTAATGGGGAAGGGGTGTAAAGATGATTAAGATGTTCTGTATAAAATACACAGAAATTCAATTAAGAATTTACAAAAATGTACGTAAAGGCAAAATTTTAAAAATAAATAAAAAATATATAAAGACCATTTTTAAAGGATAGACAATAATGGAGGACCTGAAATTGGGGTAAGGGGGTAGTGGGGAGGATAATGGGGTGCCTGAATATGATCAAAATACATTGGATGAGCTGGGTGTGGTGGCACACGCCTTTAATCTCATCACTCAGGAGGCAGAGGCAGGCGGATCTCGGTGAGTTGGAGGCCAGCGTGGTCTACACAGTGAGTTCCAGGACAGCTGGGGCTACAGGGAGACCCTGTCTCAAAAAGACCAAAAAAAAAAATATATTGTATGAAATTCTGGAATCCATTGAAAGAATGCGCATGAATTCAAAGTGCATAAGGTTTTGCTTTATCATTCTTGAGTTAGGTGTGATGGCGCACACCTATAATTCCAGCATTTGAGAGGCTGAGACAAGGCTATTACCATAAGTTCAATGCCAGGATAGGCTATATAGTGAGTTCCAGGACAGCATGGGCTACGCAGCAGCATCCTGTCTTTAGAAACCTAAATCAGTTGAGAAAGCTATCAAACAATCTTGCTGATCTTGAAAAGCATTCCACTGATGTTTATAAGCATCAACAATGTGAACTGACATAACTCAGATTTTCAAAGTTCATAGTTCAGCTAATAAAAAGCCCTAGCAAGGGCGTCAACCACAATGATAACTTTACAGCAAGTTCATGGAGCTGAATGCTGTCCAACATGACTTTTGCAGGGTGGCCAAACTGATGTTGACATAATGCAGTACAGAAAACAAGGAAACACGGAAAGTCTCAAGATTTCAAGTTAGTTATTAAGAAAATTTCCTTCCAAATAATATTTTGAATCCATTAATTGGCATGCAAAAGGTGTTACAGCACAGGTGAACATAGTATTAAGATTTGGGATGAAGGATGTCCTTGTCAGATGAAGTAGCAGAAAGGTGATAAATATGCCTGCGAGTTTCAGATGTACTAACTTAAAAATAATAATTGACATGAAGTTTGAAACTTACTTTAAAATTATCTTTGCAAAGTCTTCTGTTGAGACGTCATCGTTGCCCAATGGGCACCTGGTTTGAAGGCTAGTGGGATGATGCACACTGGGATGCAAGTTGAGGATGGATGGAAGTGGGGGCAGATGGGTGGTCAGTTAAGAAATATAAGACCAAGGCTGGAGGGATGCCTGGATCCATTTCCCAGCACCCACATGGCAGCTAACAAACATCAGTAACTCTGGTTCCAGGGAATCCAATGCCCTCTCTGGTCTCTGCAGACATTGCATGATACGAGTACACATAGGAACCTGCGCGCAAAGCATACATACACATTAAAAAAAAAAAAGATAAAATGGTCACAGATTCATGTAACTAATCCCAAACCATAGCTACTGCTGGGGTAGCTCAACAGAATCTGCCCACTTCAGGCCAGCTTCAGCTCCTACGTGAGCTGAGGATGAAGGAAGTGATTCAAGCCCACGCAGTGGAGCAGGTGCCAGGCAGGCTGAGAGTGAGGATATTTGATATTGGTGTCAACCACCTGCCACAGCTGCCCTCGTGGCCCACAGCCTCCTGGCGCTCCTCATGCTGGGCGGCCCACTGGGACCCTTCTCTTGGGGAAGCTTTCCATGAAGCATCCCTTTAAACTTTGCCAGAGACCCCTCACTGCCATTTTTCAATCAATAACCTGAGGATTCCCTTGCTCTTTGCCCAATGTTATTTCTCTCTAAGCAGCTCCTATCCCAGTATCAGCTATCTAAAAGATCATATTTAAGCATTAGTTCCTCAGATCTGGCTGCCAAAGGTTAGGTTGAGAAAAAAAAAAAAACCCTAGCACATGGGAGGTGCTTGTTGAATAAATAAACATGCTTCTGAAATTTAGATTGCAAAGCAGGGTCAGTGAACATTTGTTCCACCTGCCTCTATGTCAAAGCAAGGGTAAAAGTATTGGTCATTTTAATTATGACATTTCCCAAAGCATTTTAATTACATTTACTTTACATAGAAATACTTCCTTGAGCTTTTTTAAAGAACATGTTCAAAACGTTTATTAAAACCCAGTTCATGGTGCAATAGTGAATCTCTTGGTTATGCTACTCCTTTCTTCTTCTAGTGCAGTATGCTGACAAAGTCTCACACTTTCTTATTCTACACACATAATGCTCTGCTAATGCTTATTCTAGTGAGAGAATCAGAGTCAGTTCTCTTCTTGACACTAGAGCACGTTTGCTCAAGATGCATCTTGTCCCCAGCTGATACTTGTTCATCTACTTTCACCTGAGTGTCTGAAAAAGATGCCAGCACACCGGCTCTCTGCTTGACAGTCAAGACCGTTCACATAAGCACTTCTGACAAGGAGTCCTTTCTGGAAAGCTGCAAAGTAAGACAAACTGCAGCCGCTGTGCCTGCCTGGAACCCTCTCACTAGCCATCTTCTTCTGGTAGACCATCTACTCCAACATCATTCATTACAACTTTTGTACTCCTAGGACTTTTAACTTTTTCCACTAGAAAAGGGTTTTTTATTTTTTTGAGCAGGTTTTCCTAGTAGCATTTGAGGGTTTAATGGGAGAACTGATAACAAAGCCATTGGCAGACAGTGAAAGGCCTTGGTGATAACATTTTGAAATAGATTTCAGCTTCAACATCTCAAATCCCTGTAGTTCTAGCCCACTATACCCCAAGTTTCTTGCTAATGCTTTCAAAGTTGGTTTTCACCTCAATGTTCTTTAGCTGTTAGGAAACTGTAAACCACATCAACAAAAGCCTTTCTTTCAGAAGCACCTAAGTGGCACGTATGATCTGCAAAGCTCCCACAGAGCAATTTAAAATGATGGATATTCTTCTCACATATCTTTTTCAAAATTGCACATGTACATTAGTGAATCATAAGACGGAGATGTGGAAGTTGCATTCAAGTCGCCATCTGCGCTTAACGTTGCTCATGACTGATCTATACCCCACAGTAAGTCGACTGGCCATACAAGCATCACTGAGACTCCTACCCTATGAGATGTACCCATGTTTATGTGTCAGTATTTTCCTCTGATCTGCACCCTGATGTGACTCAGCGCTGTTCCCAGAACCATTCTACCCAGTATTCTCAAAAGAAAGAAAAGCCTTTGATAGATTTTATACCTTGAAAAATAAACAAAGCTCTTTTGGAATGATTTGACTTGGTTTGATATAGAACTTGCATGCATCTTCTCACCCTTTAGACACAGCAGCTGCTTCTTGTTTGAAGTCATTAATAAAATCTCCTTTCCCCTGAACTGTATACCATTAACTGGTTGGTTGAGATTTATAGATATTTTCTTTTTCACAAACCATGAAAGGGCACTATTTCAGGATATAAAATGAATACCACAGGTTAGTGTGGTACTAACCATACTATACTGCTGGGGTAGCTGAACAGAGAGCAGATAGACAGGAGTTTGCCTACTTCTTCCCACTTTAGCCAAGCTCTAGCTCCAACGTGAGCTGAAGGTAAAGAAAATGATACAAACCCACACACTGGAGCAGGTGCCAGGCAGACGGAGAGTGATGATGTGTGATTTGGCATTTGTGTCAACCACCTGCCACAGCTGCCCTCTTGGCTCCATAGCCTCCAGGCACTCCACACGCTGGTGGGTGGGGGGGGTACCAGGACCGTCTCTTGGGAAAGCTGTCCATGAAACATCCCTTTAAACTGTGCCAAAGACCCCTCACTGCTATTTTTATTAGTATTCTGAATATTCCCCTGCTCTTTACCCATCTACCTCAGTATCAGCCATTTGAGAATTCAGATTTGAACATGAGCTCCTCAGATACTGGCTGCCAGTGGATACTGTTGAGAAAAACCACTCTAGTTCCTCTAACCCTTTCAGAAATGGAGCATAGTTTAGTAGAGGCCTCCTATGAAACATTAATTGTTCAGCTCAGAGGATGCTCTTGCTAGGAACTTCTAGAGATATAACATCTTGGGAGGCAATCAGCAACTCCTAAGTCACACCAATCAACAGTCATTTATGGAGTCCTAGTTATCATTGTAACTTTTGAGACTCTGTTCATATATGATAGAGCATCACTTGTCCAAAATAGTAGGGAAGTTATAGAGAGCGTGAATCCAAATAAGAGCAACTGGAGTTTCAAGGGAACCCATGAATAACCAGGGTTATTTGACTTCATGGAAAATCAGATGTAGTACACAGATTGGAATATAGTTCAGACTTCTGGGCAGATCTAGTGAATGACTTATCTTGGAGTCTCTGAAAAGGGGAAAAAACCATTCGGTCCTTCACCCTGACCATGTACATGATTTCTGCTTGCCTACTGCTGCCAGTCAACCACCATTCCCCTCCCCAACTCCTCTGTATGAATTTTGATTTCTGCTAACTCACGACTTTCTCTTGTTTAGAATTTCTACTTACTCATAATAATTTCAGCCTCCGCTGTCCCAAAGACTTGGCATGTGTGATTTTGCACCTGTTCTGGATTCTAACCCATTCTAATATTTCTAGTTCAGATATTCTATGAAGAGAAGTTACGTGGATTTTTCAACTATCCTTCCTGTTGAGGCACAACTTTTCCCAGCCTTCAGCCAAAGGTATGGTTAGTTTCGGCAACACAAGTTAGATTCAGCAGCAAGTTAGATCAACTAGGTTGTTTGCATTGTTTTTAATGATCAGAAATAGAGACAAGTGAATAGAAACAAAGAGAAGATGAGCAGCCATAATCATATCAGTGAATCAGCAGAGAGAGGCCTCTACTGAGATCACTGCAAAGTAAGAGCCATGACTTTAAACTGACCCCTGGACACTGGAACCACATGTCACTAATTGTCCCTGGTCCCTGCTGATGTTGGATATTAGAAACTGACTTAACTACTACCAGCAGAAGTTCTCCCAGTGGTAGCCCCCTTGCTTCACCACTTCCCGACTCCAGGGCTAAGGAAGACACATTTTACTGGCCAAATCTAAGCCACATGGTCTCATCTAAGCTATGTGTTGGAAGAGAGAAAAGAGTACATGGCTTCTTAGCTTCATCACTGAAACTCAGCCTCTGCTGTCACTGATTCTCACACAGTGGGGATGTAGCAGGAGGGCTAGGTGATACAAAGCTAAGAGAAAATGCAGGTATTCATGACACTGACTCAAAGATGGCTGTCCTTCAGTTATAAGCTCATCCCGACTTGATCAGGGGGCAGAATGTGACTGTTCACTTAGAAGGGATCTTAGGCATGAGGGCACCTTGATTGACCAAGACGGGTGGTATCACAACCAAAATCATACAAGGATTTCTTCCAAGTGTACCATGCACATAGAGGCATAAAAGACAAAATTGTTCAAAGTATTTATTTATGACATATCCATCTTTCTTGCTGGAGAACAAGCATTTTATGGCAGGAACTTTGTCTTATTTATTTTTATATCCTCAATGCCTGAGATACAGCAGATGTTCCAAAAATAGACCTAATCCAATAGAACTTGTAGGCCAGGAATTTTTTCTGTAACATTAGATGCCATAAATTTCCCCGTGCTTTGGGGAATATCATAATTGAACAACAAAAATGATGTATCTACATATCATGAAAGAAGATAAATTGTTATGATATATATATATATAATTTTCTTCTAGTTATTTTCTCAATATTTTTTTAGAGAGCACAGATTTCTGAAACTGTGGTTGATGGAATGAGAAAACTGCTTGAGAACTGAGAGGTGGAAACAGGAGAGAGGAGCAATAAAAGAAGGTGAAAGAGTTGTTAGTACAGAATGTTAGCCACAGAACACTTTAAGATTTTGGTAACTTAGAAAAAAATTGGTGAATGGGTAAAGTAATTCTGAATGTTGCTTTGGTGGCAACAAGGAAGAAAAGATGAAGGTCATAATTTTAAACCTGCGCTACATGCTGAGCGGTTGTTAGGAATCAGGTATGAGGGGCTGGAGAGTGGCTCATCAGTTAAGAGCACTGACTGCTCTTGCAGAGGACTGGGTTTGATTCCCAGCATCCACATGGTAGGTACAAACCGTCCTTAACTCCAGTTCCAGGGGAATATGAAGCCCTCTTCTGACCTCCATGGCATTGCACCACACGGGTGCACTCTCATACATGCAGGCAATACACTCATACACATAAAATAAAATTTTTAAAAAAGGAATCAGGTATGAGTATTAGTGTGCACAGGTGTGCATTAAACATTTCTGGAACCATTTAATAAAACAGTAATGTCCCGCGCTATCGTCTCGCCAGCAAGAACGACGCGGCACACTCAGGATCCTTCTGCAGAAAAGCTTTAATGCATCTTGAGAGGGAGAGCATAAGCTTACAGGGCGAAGACCCCGAATGTCGGAAACCCAGCCCTTATATAGGTTAGTAAGCCCGTCTTGAACGTGGCAACTCTTGATTGGTCGCAAACTCATCAGCCCATATCACGCCACGAGGTAGGCAGAGACTAGAAGGTGGAAAATTACTTCGGGCATGCGTACTGACTTATTTACTGCTCAGCATGAACCGGATGTGAGCGCCATCTTGTAATGGCGTCTGCAGGGACGGCAGGCGGCTCCCCACACAGTAATATTTTCACTTCATAGATAAAGAAAGGCCCTAAGAAGTAATATAAGTGGCTTATATCACACAGATAGTAGGTGGCTGACGTCCTCTTCTGACCTTCAAGGGCACTGCACAACATGGGTGCACTTACATACATGCACTCATACATATAAAAATAAAGAATAATAAGCAAAAAAACTTTAAAAAAGAATCTCAAATGCAGTCTTGTTGGATTAGGGAGGAACTTTGAATAAAAGTGTCCTTACAAGAGAACAGAGGAAACACATGAGGAAGATAAAGATAGACAGGGGCTATGGTGCTGCACCTCCCTACAAGTCAAGGATCATAAGTGTGGCCAGAATCTAAGGAGAAGTCAGGGAGTAGATTCTCTCAGAGCCTCCAAAGGTGACATTTTGATGTCTCCTGCTTAAATCCATCCAGTCATAGCATAAGTGGAAATTTGTTACACAAGCCCCAGGAAACCACAATACCAACATGTTTTGGATGTGAAGAAAAGCCTTAGAAAATGAGTACCAAAGATAAGGAAAAATGTCTTACCTTGTCACCAAAGGTAAAGAAATAATCTTATGCTAGTCTGGATAAAATGCCTGCCAGGCAGCAAACAGTTCTCTTCTCTCTCTCTCTCTCTCTCTCTCTCTCTCTCTCTCTCTCTCTCTCTCTCTCTGAAATTTGCAAGAACTCTGCACAGTTTCTTGGTTGACACCTTGCATTAGAACCATGTGGAGTGTGAGTGAATCGCACTGTGAAACTGGAGCTGGGAAACTTAAACACAAAGAAGTTTGAAGATAATTATCCTGAAGACCAACAGGCTTAAAACTATCCATGTAGACTCCCCAGGTAGACTTTCCCAAGCGAGATATGAGACAAGCCAGTAGCTCATGACATAATTTTGGATGGCAGAGAGGGATTATATTTTTATAGTCAAATGCAACTTGTAGCTAGCAAAGCAATGGTTTCATGAATATTGCTCAGAATGGAGCTAAATAAAAATCCAAGGTAGAATTATTACTTTACTAAATAGTAAAGTAGGAATTAGATGATGTAACTGAACTTGTGGACATAGTGTATGAACAGGTAAGGTTTGCTACTCAGGCATGTTGGTGTACACCAGTGATCTAAGCACTTAGGATGCTGAGGTGGAAAGATTGTAAAATTGAAGCCAGCATGGGCTACACACTGAGTTCCAGACCAGTCTGGGTCATAGAATGAGACCTCGTCTCAAAACAAGCCAGCAAACAAACACAAAATATGGGAACTTTGAAGATGTAAATGCCAGAGTGTTGAGTGTCAGGAGAGAAATTCTTTGAATTTGTTCTCTTGACAATACAGCTCATTCTGCCTTCCTACATTTTATTTTATTTATTTTATTTGAGAGAGGATCTCAGACAAGGTTTCTTCAGAACTGATTATATATGTAAAGATGACCTTGAACATCCAATCTTCTGCCACCACCTCTGGCATGCCAGTAGTACAGGCATGTATGATCCTGGGGAGTTTATGTGGTGTTGGGAATGGAATCCAGGACCTCCTACATGCTAGGCAAGCATGCCACCAACTCAGCTGTATTTCCTGTCCACCATTTTAGGTCAGGCACAAGCAGACCCATGTAGAAAAGACAGACACATTACACAACTGCCTTGCTGAAGCAAGAGGAGAGACAGCCTTTACTTCCCAAAGTGCATCAGAGAAGAGCCCCATCTCTCTCTACCTGAAAGCGAATGAACAGGGACAGTAGTAATATGACCCAGGAGCTGGGCCCTGGTAAAGAGCAGGATGTGCGCAGGATCCCTGAGACTTGGGCAGCCTGGGGCTCTGAAGTTTGATTTCCAGCCACAGGGAAATAAGCCTTAGGCTGAAGACAGCTGGAGATAAAGGTAGTCACAGCAACACTTCCCAAAGGCGGAGCCATTCAGAACACATGGACCAAGAAGCCAACTGGAATCTTAGAATGTCTGAACAAAAAGAAACCAAGACATCAAATGAACCAAGCTTCCCACCTTCTCGGAGACACGGAGCTGAGTGGTAACCTAACGAAGCCCACCAATGGAAGACCCCGGTTCCAGAATTCCTTTATATGACTCTCTGTGACAGTTATCAATGGGGACTTTTACGATCTTTTATGACTAGCAGTCATAGAAACTGCAATCCTATTATTAATTCATTTGCTGGTGAGGCAAAGTACTGAGAGGGTAGCAAGAAGGGCTACATGAGGGGGTTCTGAGGTGAAGCTTGTCATAGGAGGAGGCGATGCCTCCACGCAGCTCAGAGCTGGGCTGGCGATGATGCACCGTGGCCTCGCCTTTGGGAGTGGGGGCTGCACAGAATTCATAAAATATGCGCAAGGAGAAACTTGGCAGGAAGTGGATGCTTTCCTATGCAGAGAGACTCCAGAGTCACAAAGAAACCTGAGCTCCACCTCATACCCCTAACAAAAGTTCACTGCACACCTGCCTACCCCAGATGGACTCCCAGCGCAAACGCCTCCACATCCTCCGAGATTTTCCAACCACTGTGGCTCAAGCTCCTCCCTCTCCAGAGCAGGATGCTGCCCTAGCGCCCAAGCGCCTGGGCTGGGGGTGGCGGAGAGTGGGCCTGGCTCGCAGTCATTGGTCGCGCAGTCCCAGAGGGTGGAGGGACGCCGCGCGGGCCGGGCACAGACAGCCCCGGGCCCACTCCCGCTGTGCCCGCACCCTGTGCGCTCACACCAAGCGGCGCATCCTCGCGCGCTGCATTCCCAGGAACCGAGAGCGAGCATCGCCGAGACAGGGGCGCCGCCCCAACCCAGCGTGGAGTCGGGATCTGCAGGCCAATCATCCAAGGCTCTAGAGTGGAGAACCAAGAGGTACCAGGGACAGGGGCGGTGCTTTGGCTGAGTGCCTGTCCCTGAAGCCCCGCCTAGGGCGGCCCTGGGGTCCCTTTAGCTTCAGGATTCTGCATCTGGACTCTCCTGGGACTCCTTGAGATTTAGCTCCTTTCCTCCGCCCCTCTCCCCAGCCTTGCTTTTCCGTGACTTCTTGGGGTCCCGGAACGGGTCCTGCAGTCCAGCTCTCCTGATCTCAGGGAGACTGCTCCGCTGGCTACAGCAGGTTCCACTAAGAGCCAGGCACGCAATGTCCTTGGCCTTGGGATGACCCGCCTTGTTACCGGGCACAGAGAGAATCTACCCTCCATTCTGCAAAGGTTGATTCACCTGTACAGTTATACACTTTGCAATGTGTTTTTAGGTGTATTTTGTGTGAGCTTTGCGATGTGTGACTATTCTCGTGGTTTTTGTGAGCTTAACTGAATTTCTAGGGTCATCAGTCCTTTCCTGGGGACTCAGCACGCGCACACTGACGGCTGGCGTTGTTCTGCCCTGTGTTTTCAAGAGTCTTCTCGCCTGTCTTCGATAGCTCCAAATCCGAAGAAGTTTGTCCCGGCGCTGAACACTTGGGTTCCCAGCGGTGATTTCTCAGTACCCTGCAAACCCAGTAAGTAGCGCACCCCAACCTTTCCCTTTCTGGTGGTGAGAGACAAGACGCTGTAGTCCTGCGCTTTCCAGGCGAGCCGGGAGGTGCGTGCATTGGGGCAAATGTTTGCAGTCTCCTTAAATGGGAACGTGTAAGGCGTCCTTCTCCAGAGAGCAGAAAGACCCTTTCATTCGCAGAAATGTCTTGCTGAGGACCAGGTTTGTGGACTGTGCCTGTGCACTTTGCACCTCCAGATGCCTGGCCCCCAGGGCTCGGTTTGGTGTCAGATTCCGGAGACCGGGTCTGTTTCTTAATGTCCCTCATTTTCTCTGACGTTTTATTTTCCTAGGGAAAATGTTCTGCTAAAGCACTCGGTCTATTAAGTAGGGGATCTGTGAAAGCCATCGCATTTGATACAGCTCCCACTACAGGTACAAAGAACCGGTGAATGGCCAGCTGCCTGCACTGTCCCGGGGTCCACCGGGAAACCACTCCCTATGATGTTTCTCCTTTGGCTGCTTTTTACTTTATGCTTTGCTGAGCCATTGTTCAGACAACAGGGAAAGAAGAAAAACTGGGAGTTTTTAAACAAAGGTTTGTTTCTTGGTGCAGCCTAGCCGACCAACACACCATCCTCAAGACTTTTATTAAAGATTATGTTTAATTGGCTTACTTGCACAGCTAGATCATAGACTCTAAGACCATAGAAGGTCGTAGATATCTTTTTTTGTGGCTAAATGTTCTTCAGTTTTTTTTCTTGTCCCTAACTTTTATTAAAGATTATGTTTAATTGGCTTACTTGCACAGCTAGATCATAGACTCTAAGACCATAGAAGGTCGTAGATATCTTTTTTTGTGGCTAAATGTTCTTCAGTTTTTTTCTTGTCCCTAACCACCACATACACAGGAGAGACCTTTATAATCAGCAAATGGCTTTTTGAGGTGCTTGTGGGTAAAGCTGCCTCCCACAGGGTATAGCCTGGTCACCTTGAAATGCTGGACAAAGTGACAAAGTGGAAATGGTGAAAGGTCTGCCACCTCAGAAGTACTCTGGAAATATTGTGTCCCAGGCAGGGCATTCCATTTTTGTATTTTGAGTTGAAGGGGGACACTTATTTGTTGTCTTTATTCCTCTTCAAAAGGATGATGCGCCTTGAAAAGCTCAGTACACATTCACGGTTGTCTTTCAAGCTGGATCCAAGTTAAAAAAAGATTCTGTTCCTCCTTGCTCTTGGGTCAGTTCAACTCATCAGATTTTACTAGATGTTAGTGATGTGCACACATTGTCAGGGGATCAGAGATAAATAACTGTGTTGTTGTGTGTGGCAGTGAATCCACCAGCGGTTTCTTTGCAGGCTTTCTGAATTCTTTTTTTTTTCTTTCTTCTTATCTTGCTTAATAAAGCAGATGAGGGATGGTGCTGATGATTGGTAAGCGTGATTAATCGTATGAGTCATTAAGTCAACTTGGAGTTATTCATTATAAGAGTCAATGATTTACCCATCCCAGGTGAAATTCTTTCACACAGCCTTCAGTCCAACAGGATCAAGTCTGAGCACATTTGACAATAGTTCTCTTTTCTAGGCTTACTTGTCTCCCTGAATATGTATATATGAACATTCCCCTTTTATGATGGTTTTTGTATTTAATTAATTAGGAAGAGGTGACAAATGTGGATCATATTGTATTATTGCATTACTCTATTAATGTAAAGTGCCAGAGGCCTAACTTAGATTTTTATTATTGCTATAATGATAGCTAAAAGAAAAATAAGAAAGCCTTTTGGTTAGTTAGTAGACTAGAGGATCCAGTGAAGAAGTTCAGGATAATCAGGGTGCATATCAGCCCACATGTGCATGTAAGGGATCCAGACAGGCATAGGTGAAGAAGCCCTAAGCATGCACGTATGGCTTGCCTTTTATGGGAGTTCAAGAAATATACCTGAGCATTCCCTGTCCATTCCAGACGCAGGATGGCGTACTGCAAGCCCAAGTCTGTAGTCTCCTCAGCTCTGATGCAAATGTTCGAGATGCACCCACAGGGTGCAGCATTCTTAGGCAGTTGTCTCCCGACTTAGAATTATTTCTTCTTGGGGGTATGGCTGAACTCGTGCTCACATTTTGAGCACAGAAATAGTTAATATTTGTCATTTGTTAAGGTTTGCAGTGAGAAATGAGAGAGAGAAAGAGAGAGGGAGATTCCTAGCATTCAAGAAACCATATATACATTAATGGCATCTCTGACTTGAAATGGCACAATCTAGCCCAAAACAGAACCAGTATTTCAGAGTTCTGAATTTATGTCAGGAATTAGAAATGTTATTGATAGATCCCCAGTTCCCACTTTAAAATTCTCATTATGGATTTACATAATGAGATTTAAAATAGGTACTGTGGGCTTGCTTGTTTGATACTCATACGCATTAGAGAAAACCATTGAAAACCTCAGCCTATAATAGTTGCTAAAGGAGTCACTTAAGAAGGTGACAGACCAAATCAAACTTCTGATGGGAACAAAGGGATAGGTGACTGTAAGAACTGGTTTTAAATTCAGAAAGACAGGAAGATGCTTTACCCATAGTTACAACACTAACTCCATTCACTTAAGGAGCATTCAAAGCGGAGAGTCACTCCCCAGGGGAAGCCTAAACAGCAACTTTCCTGATTGACATGGTAGTCTGGTGCTGACTGCAAGTGCCTAGTAAGCCATCGCCCACTGGTTTGGTTCTTGCTCAGTTTCAGTTTCCCCATGATGGAGACTATGTAGCAGAGGGACACACTCTTATAGTTTCCTAAATGGAACGATCACAACTTAGTATAGAATAAAAATGTATAATTCAATGCACAACAAAGCCCCATAGGGAAGACTTTCTGGTCTTAGCCTGAGAATCTTGAAAGAATATGACACAGACAAAGCATTCAACAATTTGCATTAAGGATAGACAGTATAAAAGAAGGTGGAATAAGAGGAGGAAGAAGAAGGGGGGGGAGAAGGATGAGAAAGTTTTAGAAAACCAGTTAGTTCTTAAAAACCAGTTGTGAGCTGGGCTTGATGGCACACAACTTTAATTCCAGCACTCGGCAGACAGAGGAAGGTGGATCTCTGTGAGATTGAGGCCAGTCTGGTCTACATAGTGAGTTTCGGGCCAGTTGTGGCTACAAGGAGACCTTATCTCAAAAAGACAAGAAGAGCAATTGTGTTTCACTGTGCATGCTATAATTATATTATACCTCTTAATGGAAATACATTTATTATTTTTCTGCTCATAAAGCAATACACGTGCTTTATATTAAAGTTCAAATGCAGAAATACATATTACAGAATATTAACATATCTATAACAAGATATTAACATATCTATAACGCTTTCACAAGACATCTTGGTTTGGAGCCTCTTATTTTGATTTTACATCTAAAATCATGCATGTGGTTAAAGCAGTAGTAGTTGTTTTACAAAAATGACATCACTCCATATCAATCTAGAGCTTTCTCTCTTGACTTAGACATACATGCCCAACATCTTTCCATGCTGGAATACCCAATCCTTTCTATTAGCATAAGAATTTTCCACTGGATGATGCTTCCATCATTTATTTAACCAGTCCTTGACTCATCGACATTTTGGTGCCTTCCAGATTTATCTGCATAATGCATTTTTGTTAAAGCACATATAAAACTTATCTGATTTTTTTTCTGCAAGACAAATTCTTTGAACTTTTTAGTGACACAGTTAGCCTCTTATGGCATACATTTTGAAGAGAAAAGGGAACATTACGTTATTCATCCAACAAGTAATAGACTTTAGGAGTGTCCTTTCTATGCCTGGCACATAATATATTTTTACCTATAAGAAAATTTTCTGTTGACATGTAACATTCATATAGAAAGGCATAAAATCACTAGGATATAATAATTTATGATTTAAGTGTTCATTTTGAATGCATCCAAGTAAACAGCATCCATCTAAAAACATAAAATATTACCAATATTTACCTCTGTCCCACTATACTTTGGTCCTCTGTCAGTTCTGACCATCCCTGTGAGCTTGCTGAACTTATCTTTCAAGATGCAGGTGCTAAGTCAAGGGCTTGCCTTTATAATTGGATGATGGAATACTGACTTCCATGGAGAGCGAAGGCTTCTTGCAATAAAATTGATTGGGTTCAGTGGGAAGAGTTTCTCCTTCAGTCTGCAGCCTTTTCATTTTACTATCCATGGCAGTTTTGATATTAAATGTACTCACTGGGCCTTGCTTGGCACATATTTGATTCATTTCATTAATAACTTCTGAATAACAAAAGACACTGAGCTGTTTGTTTTTCATTTATTTTCCTCTATGAAAATAAAATGGATTTGAGTTTGGAACGGTACCTTGGGATCCCAATTTGTGGTTTCTGTCACCTGTTGGTTTTTCATCTGCACACATTTTTTTCAGGAGCAGACAAAATACAAGCAATGACATTCAAAATATAATGATAATTTAGGCATCCTACCATCATGATTTTTAAAGACTTATGACTGATATTATGAAAACGTTTTCATCTTTTGTTATTACTGTTTGATTTTACTTTTGGTTTTGGAAAGAATAAGTTTTTGCACAATCCACATATTTGCTTCTTTTTGCTCATCTGTTTTTATTTCTCTTACTTTTTTCCTAAGAAGCTGAGCTTTGGGGGCTGGTTGCCTGTCACAGTTCTGTTAGTGGCCACTGCTCACACTGCTGTGGCTGTGATATGCTTGGAGTAGTTCTTAAAGCATGGTCCATGCTCAGTGTTCATCTTTGAGTTGTCACTTACTTGTTCATGAGGAAATATAGAACTTGTATCAGAGTTGACATCAAAGAAGGCAGTAAATATAATTTTGATTTTAGTTTAGCTGACATTTGAGGACAAAGCTCTCTTAATGTAGAAGACTGTTCCTCATCTCACTGGGCTTTTAATCAACATTTCACTGAGGAAGTAAAATGCTATTTTTGAGTAGCATTGATCTCTAAAGTAGCAATTTGTAGTCAAATTGGAAAATACATAAAAGCTTTATGATTTTTCTATTGATATTCAGTTGTTTGGATTTTGGTCTGGCTTGGTCTTTAGGGAGAATGGGTGACAATACGGTGTGTATGATGCCCCTCAATGCAGTGAATTATGAACATCCCCTACAATGATGGTGAAGTGGATGTTTTCCTTGACTCTTTTTTATCTTAGTGTAGAAGACAGAGCATGCATTGTAAGTGCCTCATCTCACTGGGGTTTTGATCAACATTTCACTGAGGAAGTAAAAGGGCTATTTTGAGTAGCATTGATCTCCAAAGTGCATTCTGTTTCCTATTCAGTCAGAACTCTATTGACTCCCTATCAGAACCTCTTAATACAATTTTCAAACCACCTACTTAGGTTCATAAGGATGTATGTCAAAATTTATAGTATTTGCTTTCATTCCTTCTTTAAATATGCTCAATGACTGAACAAATAAAATCTCAATTTTGTTAGATATTGTTGAAAAATACAATTGATTGTTAAGAAAGTATGGACAGATCTTACTCTGTTACACACAATTTAATTTTTATTGCTATAAGTATATTATTTATAAAATGTATGGAAAGTTTATGAATATCCCTACTGAGTACTTACCATTTTGAATAATCTATGATATTATACAAGATCATTTATTCATTCAGTAAATGTTCTTTTGCTTATAAAAATAGAATAAGGTGCAGTCTCTCCAAGAGGCGTCAAGTTTCTTTCTTACTTTAGTCTTTCATTCATGCAACCACCCAATAAACACTCATCCATCATGTTCATGTCCTGTGCTGGTCTGTAGCTAGAAAAGTGAGTTTAATATTAGTCCTTTCCTCTAGAAATTCACAACCTGACAAAGCAGACAGACATGTAACTATAACTACTATAATGGAATGGGATAAATGTTCATGTAGAGAATATAGAAAGTATCTTGAAATTACAGAGGAGGGAGCCAGCAATTTACATGTAGAAAGTAGGTGGGGATTATGTGATCAAATACAAGTACTGAAAAGTTATCTGGGAAATTTAGAAGAGTTTGTTTTGCCTAAAACATCATTTGTAGATGCAATTCAGAAAATTATATTGGGAAAGTAGCCCAATATGGTCAGATAATAAAAGACATACATAACACAGGACAAATTATGTAGGGAGGTGTTTTCAGATTTCTTAGTCAGATGGTAGCTACAAAACACATACATAGATATTATACACATAGTGTTATATTTGTCTCTTCCTGTGTGTAGTCATAATTAACAATTGTTTACTGAATGAATGTATCAAAGTATCACTTTTATTAACCAAAAGCAATCGCTTTAACTCTAATTGTATGATGAGCTGTTTTCAAACATTAAGTGTCATGAGTTACTTTCAATGCCATTATTATCTGTCATTTATTCTCCTTGAAACCATTTGTCCATGTTAAATATATTCCTTGTACTCCAGCAGTTCATCATATTTTAGTTTATGAGGGAATATATTTGGGGCACTACTGGTAAATTAACAGATATATTAATTATTAACATATAAATTATTATTAGTTAACATTACATATATAGAATGTGTAGCTGTTATTCAAATTTTGGCTTTTTTGCAACCATGTTCATGGAGGCCTATCAAAAAATCTACTGCCACAGTAGAGTGAAACACTATGTTATGACAAACATCATTAGAAACTTCAGTGCCTTAAAACAAGGTTGATGCTAAGTGTCAATGGAGTCAGCAAGGAACGAAGGCAGTTGCTATAGGCATTCTGGGACTCAGACTGATAGAAGCTGGCAGTTACACAGTTACTGCACAGAGAGACAGGATGTGGCAACTCTAACTCTGGCCCTTGTATTTCCTGACATAACACATGACACTTCTCCTATATTTCATTATCCCAAAACAAGTGAAATGGCAGCCACCCTAAATGCAGACAGGGTGGGAATGTGCAACCCTACAACAGACTTAGGAGGAGGAGCAACAGAAGCATTTCATCAGTGGTGGCTATGTCTCAAAGGATCTCTCTCCCACTCTCAGCCTCCTAGAGAGAAGAAACAAGATGAACATAGAACTAAAAGATTTAGAGATATAGATATTGATACAACCCTGCTTCTAAGTACATGAGTGACTTTGAGAAGTCCTTAAATTCTTTGAAATTTAATTTTCTCATTTTTTTAAAAGATAAAGGCTTCCCACCTTGTTTGCTATGGATAATTATAATTCAAATGCAGAGATTTTCTTTCATTTAGAAACATAACAATATATCTGACATAACAATATATCTGAGGACGCTCAAAAAAAGCTAAAGACTAATAATAGCAATAACTAGATAGTTATTATAAAAGTTATGATGATACACACACACACACACACACACACACACACACACACACACACCTCCAGAACTGTCCATGCTATTTGTCAACAAATTTTGCCACTGTTATTGGTGTGGTAGTGTCTTTCTCACTGGTTTGTCTGGATGTTCTTTCTATTACAGAGGCATCCAGGGTTCCCCTGTCTCCACCAAGCTTTGTAGACATACTTCCTTTACACACTGTCACTCCTCTTTCCTCCATTTCACACCACTCTTCTTTATGACATATCCCAACCTCCTAGCTCACAACATTGAAATAAGAGAAACGACTAAATATAAAAATGAAATTATGGGTAGATGTGTGACTCTGACCAAGACTAGCCCTGTGGCTGACGAAAAAGCACAGAGTATACAACCTTAAAAGGCAAAGTAGAGAGCTTGGAGATAAAATTACTAATGATTTCCTATGTCAAACCATAAATTTATTCATATCTTCAGAAGAATACATAGCTATTTTACATGTCACCAGTGCAGTAGTCTGTTTTCAACAAATAAGTCCCAGTTATTTTTCAATTTTGCATCTTAGATTTCTAGGTTGAAATACCTAGTATTCTGAGGGAATTGAGCCCCCACACTTTTTTTTTTCTCTTCATATTATATTTGGTAGAGTCTGGTCTTGAGTCATTATCTGAAATGACGACAAGCTGCTGAGGGTTTGAGTTCTTCCCATACTCTGTAGATAGCCTGACATATCATTTTATTTTCTTTGTTAACCAGACTTTTGAGCTAACTGTACAGAGAGAGAGGGCTGAGTAACATCTTTACTTACATCTAGTTTATCTACTACTGTTATTTCCAAAGTCTCTACTTTGAACACAGACCTTAGTAGCGATTGTGGATTCTTTGTGAGCATCTTATAGTCCACCAGTTCCTTAGTCCTCATTAGAAATGTGCCCTCTGAACCAGGATGCTTCCATAGTGCCTGGGTATTTAAGCTGTAGGAAGGGTGTCTGTGACTGCCTCTGAGACGGTAAATGATGACAGAGAGGCATAACTAGATTCCTTGATCCAGGGGACCTACAAGACATTCAGTCCAGGGGATGATGACAGGAGTGAATTCATAAGTAATGCACACGGATGAGTCACCATTGTTGTTCCTTGGGCAAGAGCTTGTGTACCATGGATCCAGTTTCCTGATAACATTAAACATCTTCCAACTCATCCACCAGTGCTCTACCATAAGCACATTCGAGGTAGTGGCCATCAGGAGTTAATAGCAGTAAAACACTTGAACTTGTTTGATGCTCAGTGAAGAATCATGTTTCCATCCACATATTTAGAAATTTCTAAAATTTTGACAGGCTTTCCACATATTGTTTCAAGTATATTTCCTTGAATTGTTTGAAAATTTTTCAAGAAAACTTGGAAATTTGGAAGAATCATTGCAGTGAACATCTATATGTCCTTAATTTAGATTGGCCAGTTGTTAAAATATTGACACATCTGCCTTATCATCTTTCTCTGTATGTGTATATGTATGTATTTTTTTGTTTGTTCTGACTGAACCACTTGAAGCTTACTTGCCAATATGGCTAGCTATTTCAACATATATTTCCTAAGAACAAGAACATTTTCCTGAGAACAAGAACAATAAATTTGGAAATTTATTGTTGACCTAATACAATTATCTAGTGTAGTCTTTATTCAAATTTTCCCAGTGTTTCGAGCCAGGCTTTTGCTATATAGGCCAGGCTGGCTTTGAATTCATGATACATTAACCTCAATTTACCACCTCAATTCAGGCATTGCAGGTATATGCTACCATTTCTGGATCCTTACTGCCCTTTACAACAAAGCTTTTTAAAAAAAAAATTTATCTAAGATCCACCAAGAATTTTGCATTGCCTTAAATACCTAAATCTTGAAATCTCAGTCTTACTTCTTTTCCTCTGACTATTCAGATGACTACTAAATAATGTCATATGACCAAAATTGAATGCATCCAAAACTCAGGCTCTCAAGCTGGCAATTACTAAGCATTATTCTTTTTAAATACCCATTTTATTGTGAAAAGCTTCATCATTCTTTGAATGTCAGCCACAGAGGACTGGAAGAATAAGAGAATTTATTTGGAAAAATTCGTCTATGTGTATAATACTAAATACTCGGCTAATATCTAGATAAGATATGCAATTTACAGACAATATAATCAACTAGGGTTCTATTTATAGTTGAATCACAAGAACTGATGGTTCCTCAATTCAAGCAAATACTATGCCTAATGTTTAAATACCATTATGTCAAAGACTTTGTGAGATTGGATCCCTATTGAGAAATGCAAGACACATAACGTTTATACATAGTTGTGATATTTTAATCCATAATCCATTTTCAGAGTTTTTAAGGCTCCTACTTTAAGTAAATGCACAAAAGTACTTGTAAACAGAGATAGGTATAATTAGTGGCCAGTTTAATTGTTTTGCTAATACTGAAGTTCTTTCTAGAAAAATTGTGTCATCACTTTTTTTTATCAAATTGTGCTTATAGATGTGACTTTTATGGATCAGTAATGGTTATTAGTCATCAGTGTATTATTATGAGCAAAAAAATAAAATTAGATACATCATATAATTTGCATATCTCTCTTTTCTATGTTTCAATTATCAAGACATTTTAAATGGATATGAGTTCAGAATCTTGCTTATAAAATCAGTGAAATATTCAGTAGCCATACACTCTGTAAATTGTAAATATATATATACACAAAACAATAGACATTTACAGGAATACATGCAAACAGAAAAATTCTCATTAAACACCCTAGTCTGGATGTCAGTGGAACAATGGAATGACAAATGCAGGGGAAAGGGGATCAAGATCACAATAAGGCGTGAACTGAAAGGCATGTAATATATTTAAGGAGTGAAGCAGTGACAAGAGAAAAAGGAAGAGGAAGAGGTGGTGTGGGCAGGGATGACTTTACTGATACCATCTCAAATTTTCCTCTTTCTCCCAACAGCCTGTGGCTGCCCCCTTCTGAGGAATCTTTTGAGATTTAAGGTGGACTTGATTAGCCACCAACTGTAGCCTCTGAAGTGAAAGAATATCTAGTAGTTGGCATGTAAAGAATTTTTTAAAGCGTAATCTTGGAGATTAGGACAGTTACAGATTAACTTTATGAGAACATTGTCTCCAAATATTACCCTACATCAGGAAACTTAAAAGCATACCTTGAAAGGAAAAACATGTTGACTATAAATTATTTATAGCCGCAGTTACCTGCACAGGACTTATGCAAGATCAAACCAGCCAAAATTCTGGCATAGATGGGGAAAATGCTCTCTAGAATCTAGCTGAGGAGCTATTGGTAGCTGATGGCTGCTGGGGGAGGGAAAGTCATTCTTCCTTGAGGTGTGTCCACTGGTAGGTTTCCCATGCTCCAGGGGATGGCTCCACATCCATGTACTTATGGGCAGCAATGATTGGACTTAATCGGTTATCACAAAAAAGAAAGGAAACATGAATGTGGGAATGTTCATGTAGGTGGAGATATACAGGGAGTGAGAGGGAAATCAAGGGTGGATATGATCATATTTCATTGCATAAAATTCTCAAAGAATAAAACAAATTATTATAAAAATTATTTTACGGCCAGAGAGATGGCTCAGTGGTTAAGGGCATGGCTGCTCTTGCAAAGGATCTGGGTTGATTGCCAGCACCCGCATAGCGGCTAAGAACTGTCCTTACCTCCAGTTCCAGGGGAGCTGACACCCTCTTCTGACCTTCTTGGAAATTGCGCGACATGGGTTTACAGACCTGGATGCAAGCA
>NW_008335784.1:116432-128607 GCF_000622305.1 Nannospalax galili | reverse complement strand
TGTAATTAAGAGGTATCAATTCAGGTTTGTTCAGATTAAGTTTAAAGCCTAAAAGCCAAACCTTCAGAGCCAAGCAAATCAGAAAATTCTTAGTCAGCACGTGATGTAGAATGTTTACACACAAGTGGAAACTTGCAGCTGTATTTTGCTGAGGTCCTCACCTTTGCTCCCAGCCCAGTGGGTTCCACTTCGCTTTGAACATGTGAGTGAAGCTAAGGTGGGCCCAGTGTGTTACGCCTGCTGTGGGTGACTCAGTAGTGGGTCCACAAACAAGAACTCTGAAGCTTTTGAGCTCGACAAGGAGCTCCTGACCTGGTGTCCATGGAAACGACCTGTTTTCACCCATAGGTATAGCTGTGAGTATCCACCTACCGCTTAGTTTCATCAGAAATCAGGGTTGGAGCTGGAAAGATGGCTCAGCAGTTAAGAGCACTGGCTGTTCTAGCAGAGGACCCAGGTTTGAATCCCAGCACCCAGATGGCAGCTAACAACTGTCCTTAACCCCAGTTCTAGGGGATCTGATCCCCTTTCCTCACCTCTGAGGGTATTGCAGGAATTGGGTGCACTCACATGCATGCAAGCAATACACTCATACACATAAAATAAAAATAATGAATAAAATATTTTAAAATTTTTTTAAGTAAACAGATAAAATACAACAAATGGGAGAGAGGCAAGTATCATTCTATTCCCTCAGCATAGCTTGATTTAATGTGAATTTTAAAAATACCCAGCTTTTCTAAAAGTATACAAGACTTTGTGTATACTAATCCTGTGATTTCACCAATTCTAGTTTCTTGGAGAATAAAAATTGTTTCTCTCAATGTATTTCTAAAATTGGAAATGATCAGAGCTGAGCACAGGGATAAAACAGAAGCAGAAATCCCTTATTAAAAATCTGGCAACATGTTGAAGGCCAGTCTTGTCTTTGACCATCTTTCTTCCCACAGATTCATTACAACCTTGCCTGTTGATCATCACCTCATTATCTCCCCCTCTGTGTGCTGTAGCTATAAATGCGCTGTTTACCCGTGACCTGGTCTCCCACTCCTAAAAGTTACTTTTATCACTCTGCCACTTCTTAACCAGCTTCCTTTCACCTTGAAATTGCTGTTTTTTTCATTTTGATGTAGACTAATTATGTCATGCTAGATGGGCCCAATCACTCACAAGTATAGGAAGTTTTCTTCTTGGTCTTTCCCAAACACCATAAAAGAATTATAAAAATGCAAAGCCTGGAACTGCTTTTGCAATGACCTTATTTTTTAATCTAGGAAGTTACCTATTTAAATCATCTATTCATCTTATTCTAAGATTGTGCTATTTGAAAATGATTTTTCTTGCTAAGGCAGTGATTTGGACATAAAATATTTACATGGAGTATATTAAAGTAAGTGCATTAATTATATTAAGAATAATAATTTGGGGGATGGAGAGATGACACAGCGGCTAAGAGTACTGACTTCTCTTCCAGGGGACCCAGGTTTGATTCCCAGCACCCACATGGCAGCTAACAATTATCCATAACTCCAATTCCAGGAGACCTAATGCCTTCTTCTGACCTCTCTTTGCATGACATAGGTTCACTTACATACATGCAGGAAAAATATCCATACACATAAAGAATAAATATAAATGCATATAAATGCAAGGAATTCATACCTACAATTATTTTTGAGATGATACAAGGTACAAAGTCAAGCCATATTTCCCTTTGCAATGCTTTCATGTTTTTAATGTCCCTCAACCTATTTCTTTTTAGTATATCAAGAAAAAGGTATTCTGAATATTAAATCTTAAGTGAAAAACTAATTTTTTAATTGGACAAAATCAGTTGCCCGACATAAAAGTGTTGAGTTTATTATTCGTTTGCTTATTTCTGGGTAAATGTTTTACACATCCTTAAAGTATGCTAGGTAGATAAGAGATTTGCCTGAGGGAGAGATACTAAAGTTTGAATTGTATCCAGAGTTGCCTTGGAACTGATTTTATCTGTAAATCATTGAAATCGAGCTTTTACTTTGATGTGCCTCTGATTTTTACAAAAGTACAATGAAAAAAATTCTGATTATATTTTCTGATCATTCATTTGAACTGAGGGTAAAAAAGACTGTTCATTTTAATTTTCCCTCCTATGTTACCCAGTACAGTCTCATGAATGTCCTGTGTACTGTGCAGAATTTATGGTACCTTTTCCTGAGGTGACCCTCTAGCTCAACGGAAGATAGCAGACAGATGTGGCTATTTCTTTAGCTTGGTTTTAATTTTTAATTGGACTGATCAAATGAATCATGATGGCAGTTCATGCATAATTCTACTTCTTTGGTGTTTTGATAAGTAAGAGCACTTCTTAAATAGGCAAATACATGGATGGCTGATTCAACTTTAAGTAAGGATAGCTCATAAGACAGTAAACTTTACTTTGATGACTTTGAGCCTAAGGCTGTGTTTACCATTGCCTACAAGTACAGATTTTCATTTAAAGAGGATGGTAGGGAGTACATATTGTCAGCACCAATCTTCTCCCATCTAGTAGGAGCCAAGGCAAAGAAAAGGCATTAAAGAGAAGCTCATCACAAAGAGGATAAAGGCATTGCTGCAAGGTCTTATATAAAACACCCTATTTTCTAACAAGCCAAAGACAGCTTTGCTCAAATGTAGAAAGGTCCCTTCTAGATCCTGACAATAATAGTTTCTATGTGTTCTACAGAGAAAGGTAGCAAATAACATCACTTAAAATGTTAGCTGCATTGCAGTAATTCGTTTTACATCAGTGTACCAGCATGTCACTTATATTAGAACTTTTTTACACTGTTCCTAACGCCTTGGGAGGGTAGCCGTTTAGAGTATACCATAGCAAGACTCAATATGGACGAAAGGTTAATATGACATTGTTGATCACAATAGCTAGGTCGCTTTTTAAGAAATGGCTGAAAGAGCTACAAAGCAGTTTGTCAAGTTTTGTACAACGACAAAACTTTAAATCTGTATTATTCACATAGAGATGGATTTGCAGGAAGGTCTCAGACGCCAGAATTCCTGTTCCATGATGGAGGCTGACTAGCAAGATGAGTTTTATAATCTGTTACCTTGGCGATAACAGGGCTGTGGCATAGCTCTGCTCATTTGCTGTCTCTCCTCCATAGATCTTGTGATGCAAGAGAACTCTGAGATGACGGCTGGTCAACTCTTCTTTTCAGGAGTATAGGATTGAAGGTCTACACTAGAGTTCATTTCAATTCTTCCAGACATCACAGTCCAATGGTCATGGAGATGAACACCAGGTTTCAAGAAGCTGAGGCAGGAGGATTGCAAATTCCAGGCCAGCCTGGGCAATATAGCTAGACCCTATTTCAAAACATAAAGGAAAGAATTAAAACTTCATTGTACATAACCACCCTGTTGGAAGGAAAGTTTCCCTCTCTATGACCAGCCTGTGGCAAAGTGCAGAGTGGTTGGAACAAACTCAGCTTTGTCTCTGCTGTGGCTCCATCTCCCTAGACCACTGGGCTAATGGAGAGAGATCACACATCCTTCCTCTTCACGTCAGTAGGTCACTGCCTTTTGTAGGTTTCTTCCTAGAACAGATTTTTAAAAATATTTATTATTTATTATTTTATGTGTATGCGTGTTTCTCCTGCATATAGGTAAGTGCACCCATGTCGTGCTAGCACAGATTTTTATTCTAAGAGACAAAGGGAGAGCTGGCTGGCCATGAGCTAAAACATTCCACAAATCTTCAGTTAAGAGTGCTATGATACACCAGTCTTCTTTTCCTGTTTTTTTTTAATCAGTGTCTGAGAGTGGCTCAGAAAAATAAAATCAAAGTCTTTGTGTGTATTTAAGTATTGCCTGACATGAGAGGTTGCTGGCACTGCTCCAAGACAGGTCAAGTCTATGCATTTAAGATGAAGTCACTTTCTTCTTTGTTTTAAAACTTGTCTGTGAGAAAGAGCCCAAGGAATGCCATCCTGAAACACTCCCTGGATTTCATTTCCACTGTGCTGCTTGTCACACTTTAAATACGGGCATGTTTGATTCATCACCAGCATAATACATTCACCACCAGATAGAACATTCACCAGAGAGAAAGGATCTGCTTGTTGTTTAAACTGCAGTAACGAAATGAGAATTATTGTTGCCAAATTAAACTCATTTCCAGCAATGCATATACTCAGTTGTTTCAGAGTAGAATGATGAAATGAAATTTGGGTCACTGTCGTTTTATATTAAGAAGCAATCTGGAAATGATATTCAACTTGCAGTGTTGGAAGAAGGTATTTCATGCAGAAGATATTTTGTTGTAGAATGTAGAACAAAGACACAGGTTGCCCTGATTTATTTTCCACCGTTCTTCTAAGGACACTTAGGAGCACAGTGTTTTGCCCAGAGCTGCTTATGCTGTTTTATGGGAACTTTTCCATAGACGTTGAAAAATGTGTGAAAAATTTTCCCAGTGAAAAATGTGACCTTCAGGAAGTGAAAAGGTCTCCACGGGACAGTTACCTTCAAAGGAGAGACTTTTTTCATACCGGCATCTGCAGCCAGTTGTCAACTGTGCACTGACAGATTGGTACTATAGTGACACTGTGCATCCAGCCACAGCCTTCGAAAATGATAGAGTGGCAGAAAAAGTGGCTCAAGAAACAAAACCAGCCAATTCTGCCTGATTCCGTGACCTTCTCAGGTCAGAGCAGAAAGACTGGCCGAGACCTCAAAAGCACCACTAATCTTTTTATGCACAGAGAAGGAATTCTGCATCACTGGTGCTTTATCTGGGATGGTCTTCATCATTTTCTAAGAACAGTTATGGGAAAAGTATCATCTTAACTCAGGCCCACCTGGAGCAGGGGGGGAGATGATTATTGTGGAAATGAGAGTTAAGTGTAGTGAAGTGGCACAGGCCTAGCATCCAGCACTCAGGAGGCTGAGGCAAGAGGATGTAAAGTTCAAGACCAGTTTGAGCAACAAGACCCTGTCTCAAAACCAAACAACCACCAACTGTGGGCTTGTCCAAAACAAATGGCAGCTAGGAACTAATTACCCAAGTCTTAGAATTTTACTCTTCCTTCCATGGTTGAGAAAAATCAAGAACACAAGTTCAAGTCTGAGTTTGAATAACTTCTCTGTCACTGTCTATGTACCTTGAACAAATATGTGTCTTTGTGCCTCAAATTCTTATCTGCAAAGTGAGTGCCATCCCTGCCCTGCCTGCCCTGCACAGTATTGAGGAACAAAAAAGGTGTCCAGTCCTTACTTTTTTTGCCCATGCCAGAAAAGGGACGTACAGTGTTCCTACCAAAATGATAGAGGGACAGGACTGGTCAGGAGCCTAGAGCCAGGGCTTATCGCTTAACTTGAAATCTTACTCTCGTCAAAAGAACCAGCTTCTGTGCAACTGCTATTTCTTCAGCTGCACTTTGGTTGTGCCAGAACACTTGGGATACTTTTCTGGTTGAGCCTCTGAAGCCTCTAACCTGATTTTCTCTTCTTGCATCATGCTCCCTCTGAGATCCCCTGCTGTACTGCCCCAAAATGAATGGCTGGAACGCATACATGCTGTGAAAAGGCCAGGCATTGCCAAATCACTGTGGCACACTCACGCTCCCACTGTGATTCCTTCTGTGTTATTTTTATTTGGGGGGAATTGTTAGCAGACTGCGGCATCCTAATGGAATTAACATCACCCAGCAAAGCAGAATGAAAAGTAGAATCAAATTATTATGGGAACTAGTAAGACATTGTTCCTAGCCCACTCTGTGGAGCTCACTGAGACTTATTACGTGGTGTGACACCCGACAGGAACATCCCTTCTTGAAGTTCCCCCACCCCCAGGGATCATTAGTGCTGCTCAGTTCTGGCCACAGCAGCAAATGTCATCCACTGAAAGCATCAGCCACTTAATTAGATTTGGAGAATGGAAAGAAGAGGAAAGTTCTCAGATAAAATGCTGAGCAGTGTTTAGAAGGGAAGGCCGGGACTACACATCACCCCCTATCAGTACTTCACCACGTTTGAAGTGAGATGTAGAAACTTACAGAAAAATGACCTCATCCCAGAAAGAGTTAGGAAAGATATCTTTTTAGACTTGATCTTCTTCTGGAGAGATCTTTCCTCAGGCTGCATTATCTCACAAAATGAAGTCTTTCTTTGCACCTGCCTAAGAGGAAGCATTCCCCTTCCATGCCCCTTACAATCTCTCTCGCTCTTTCTCTCTCTCCTCTCTCTCTCCCTCCTTCTCTCCCTCCCTCCTTCTCCCACCCCCGTCCCTCCCACATACATACTCATACACATTTTCCATGATGAGGTGATAGAGTACATATGAAGTCAGTCTAGAGAAGAGTAAAAACTCAGGAAACGTAGGAATTGTGTCCACCTTCCCAAAGATGATGGGGGAATTCGGGCCTCAAACTGAAGTCTCTTGACAGCAAACCTGGTACTCTCTCTGCCATTCAGAATGAATCCAACCTCTTCTAAGCTACCTTAAGTTTGTCTATTCAATATGTAAAGTACATAAAATGAATTACCTTTAAAGAACAGAAACAGAAAGAAATGGCCCCTAATCTTAAAACGATAAAATTCTATCAATAAATCAGCATATAATAAACATTAGGAAAAAACATTCTGCAATGCATGTTGTAGGGAAATGCTGGTTAGGAGAGAGGATTGTGGACTGCAGTCTGTGCAGGATTAATTTTGGTGAAGGGCTTGGGAACTGAGTTTGGGGTTCTCATCTCAGAACACTCACTTAGAGCATCTGCTAAAATCACAGCAGATGGGACACATCAGATGTGTGTTTTTCTTTTTACTTTATCTTTAGTTCCTTGGGGAAACCTGGCACCTATGGTAGTATGGAAGGAAAATAAAAGCTCATTTTATAGCATCATTTGTAATATAAAGACGTAAACATGATTTTTTTCTTAGGGAATTATTTTATTTTTTCCCTCCCTGGTGGGTTTCATAATTAAGCCACACTGAAATAAAAACGAAAAATTAGATTTAAATGTCTTATCTCCTGACAAATGCGCTGAGCTGCATTTGTTGTTTTTGTTTCTATAGTTTCAGTGGACACCTGAGCCCCTGCTGCTGCCTTTGTTTAAAAACCAAGACATTCTTTGTTGTGCCAATTCTCCAGGCTGTGATTTCTGCTGCTGCTATCATGAAAAAGCAACACCAGTTCCTTCCAGCTTAAGCCCTGTGTGGAACTGTGGCTGTTAATACACCTGCTCATCCTCACCTCATAGAGATGTCTGAGGCTGACCCCTCGTCTGGATTCGCGGGAAGCGTGGAGAATGGAACTTTCCTTGAGCTCTTTCCCACATCGCTGTCCACATCAGTGGACCCATCTTCAGGCCACCTGTCCAATGTCTACATTTATGTATCCATATTCCTCAGCCTTCTAGCCTTCCTGCTTTTGCTATTAATCATTGCTCTCCAGAGGCTCAAAAATATCATCTCCTCCAGTTCCTCCTACCCGGAGTATCCAAGTGACGCTGGGAGTTCTTTCACCAATTTAGAAGTCTGTAGTATTTCCTCTCAGAGGTCAACGTTTTCAAACCTTTCATCCTGAAGAAGCAGAAGGATATTTCAAGCACTCCCAGCTTTGGTGTTGCTTCATGAAAGAAATGACCCATTTGGGTAGACCTGATTTCCTCCTTCATCTTTGATTTCTTTTCTGTTCAGGATGCTTTTCATTTGTGAGAGGAGAAGCTAATGGAGATGCATGCAAACTTTGAGGTGTAGAACTCCTTACACATTGCTTGGTCAACCTGGACCTGGCTTCTTAGAGACTCGTCAGCCCTTGTCTGAATGCCGTGGACTCAACTTAGAAAGGCTTTCAGGATACAGTCTCTTGTTTTTTGCTGCTCTCGTAATACTTTAATGCCAGCTGAACCAGCAGAACCTGGAAAACTTAAGTCTGAACTATTTAGAGATATTTTCTGTAACTAAAAGAAAAAACAGAGACATTAAATTTAAAAAGAGCCAACTTAGACTTAACAAGTAACATTTCCAAATGGAGGTTAAAATATGCTAAATGTTTTTTCTTTAATTTCACCTTAACAAATAACTATCACATGTATTGATGAACAGAAGTCATATGGAAAAGTTCAGGAGAAGTTCATAACGTTTTATAGCAAGAGGAATATGTGTTATGATGCAGTTTGTAGTGCTTTTCTGCCTCCTGGGTTTCCTCTGCTACTCATGTTGCAGTTGCAATACTCATTGGTTATGGAATTCTTTGTGATAATTGCTGATGCTATTACTAAGTAAAGTACCCAAAGAGGCATAATTAGTTTTTATTTCAAGTCTATCATTTTCATCCAGTGGGAATTAAGCATAGAGAAACACTCGTTGAATTGTATTTTGCACAGTAATAACTCTCAGCAGTTGTGAGTATTCCTTCATTTGACTTGTCTTTAAAGCTTCACTGCAGAACAATATCGTCTCTAAGGTGTCAAATATTCAGTCATACACATTAGCTTGCAAAACTTAGGGACTTTATTGTGTATATATGTGCTATGTAATCTATGAATGTGACATGTCTCTGATAATTACTTGCTGTATGTTGACATAATACTCTGCACTAAGGTTTGAGGATGCAAGTTTATACTAAAGGCTTCAGATGTGCCAGTTGGGCAGCTACAGATAGCTCCATGATGCTGGTAGTTGCTCTGCTGTGGTAGCCATGGGTATCCATGAATGGAAGCACACCTGTGAGCACAAACATGGAATGTGGTGGGAACCAGGCAAAGCAGACTATAACTCCTTAAGAATAAGAATTTGAAATGTAATTTTAAAAAATAAATGGTCTACAGCCTGAACACAGTGCTGAGTGACCTCTGAATATTGACGTGCCAGCATATAAGCCTTTCTATGGCAACCAACTTATCCCCAAACCAAAACATTTAATACCCTTAATCAGCGAAGCTTCATTGCACCCCATGGATTGATTGTGCAGTCAGTACACCCCAGGAACAAGAATGGAAGAAGCAGTTCACATTTACAGGATCTGTCCATCATTCTAGAATGATGGTAAGGAGAATCAAAAGAGACCTTTTAAATCCACATTCAAATCAGGCCACATTTGGCTACTTATGTATCAATAACATCTACAAACACTATGAGACCAGCACAGAGCTGTTGCCCTAAGCTGTGTAATCAGATGAAAATCTTAGCTCTGCTGCCATCTAAAGTATGACAGGAGTTGACTGTCAATACATAGTAAAATCTTTAGACTGGAAACACTCTGCAGTTTTAAGTGGTTTATCATTCCCTGAGTATATGTGCATATAAATCACACACAGACACATATATATATTCTCATATTGCCATGAGGGTTACATAAACATCTGTACTATCACTTCTAGCTTTTTTGTTATTCTTGTGCTATTTTGGTTATTGAGGCTACTGGGAGAAGAGATTTTTAAAACTGAAACACCCTACCAAACAGTATGACCTGATAATGACCTGTCCTGAGGTAGCTTTACATCCTTTACTTCTGGAATAGATTCAAAGATATCTGACAGCAAAACCACTTGAGTTGAGCCCACTCACCTCTGCAGGTGCACTCTCACCTCTCCCCCACATGACTATAACTCTCCACTGTAAGTGCAGTAACTGTGAGCAACACTCAGAGATGGAAAATAGGAGTCACCATTACAAATTGGACAAAGGAACATTGTACAACTTGAGATGAATTCATTTTGTTGAAAAGTTGGGAGAGATTGGAATACAGGTATATAAATAAAGAGGCGGAGTCCACTGGCAGCCTGGCTTCTTCTCTAGTTTGTTTTCCTTTAGTGAGCTCATCTGCGACCTTCTTTCCTACAGAAGATGCTTTACCTAGGACTTCTAAGTATATCGAGGGAGCGTATACACCCATAATATCCATATGTAAAATGCCTGCATCTGTATGGTATCTCTATGGCATGTGTGGATATGGACATATTTATATGCATACACCACTGATTTTTCTCTGAAGCAAGATCAATTGAGTATGACCCTAATGTCAACCTCTCCTTATTACTGCAAGGATCATTCCCTCTGGACAGTAAGCAAGCCTCACATTGCCCTGAAAAGAAGACTCACATCATCTGGGTGCTTGTAAAATACAAAGGTAAGAACTCTCCCTCCTCCACAAGTCCACCCCAGCAATGAGCCAGTAGGCATGGCTCACACGTACTTGAGAAGAGGCCTTTCTTCGAGGCCACTGCTCATCTAACTGCAGCTTCTCCAATCTGCGCATTGGCCCACCTGACACCAGATCATAGCCCCACTCTGACCTCCTCTCGTGTTGGGCATCTGGACTCCAGGATACCCTCCCAAACACGGAAGCTGCTGCTGTTGTGATAAATTTTGTGGAGGAGACACATGAGCAAGGTCCCATCTCCCTCCTGCCCCAGAGATTAGTTCCCACAACTCCATTTTTTACAGGATGAAGCATGTGTAGCAGATAGAGGATTTGGAGGGTTTATAAGATGTGAGAAAATAACATATGATGTGCATTAAGTCCCTCTTAGAGTCAAAAAGTGAATCACAAAATGACTAGAAAAATCAAACCTCCAAAGACAAGCACTGGCTTTGACTTGCTGCCCTACCATGGGGTCAGCCTCCCACTTCTCACCAGCAACAGACCCGACCTTTTCATTTTCCATTAGAAAGTCCTTTGGGGTGTCTCTCTATCAGTCCAATGAGCAGGATTTCAGGCTTCAGACAGCCTGAGTATTTAGGAGAGCTTGCTCTACATTACATGTGGAGAGAACTGGGGTGCTGAATGGCAGACTGTAGCATAGGAGCCCAAGAGAAGAGCTTTCCAGTTCCTTTCAGCCACCCCCTATCACTAAGAGGATAATGCTTAATCTTCTACCCAATTATCCAATGGTGGCTCTGGAAAAGAAAATGTATGTCTATGCATGTACACGTGTAAACACAGAAATTTGCTAATACACTGTCCTTAATACACATATACATTTTTCAGAACAAATAAGAATTCTCAACATCTTAACACCACTTGGATTCTTAAAGTTGTCTTATCTTAATTTAATTCTGCCCTCAATGGTGAAGGGAGTATGTAACTTCCCGCTCATGAGTTCTTCCCTTTCAAAACCATGCCTAGGGATGGAGAAATGGCTCAGCAGTTAAGAGCACTGGTTACTCTTGCAGAGGATGCAGGTTTGACTCCCAGCACACAAGGCTGCTAACAATCATCTAAAACTCCAGTTCCAGAGGATCCGACTCCCTCTTCTGACCTCCGTGGGCATTGTATGACACAGGTACACTTATATACATGCCTAAGCCACTTTAAGAAACACTTTCTATTAATACTTTAATTGCTTTTTATTGCAATTCTGACCTGTGTTCTGACCATACAGAGACCTCATCAAACCATTCCAAATGTGGATTTTTTAAAAATTAGATGAAGCCCACATTGGTAGGACATGTTCATGGTAGGAAACTATTATCAAGTATTTATGATACAAATGAATATATCCTTTGACACTGGAAAAAGAAAAGGATATAGCTCCTACTCTGCTGAAACTTATAATCCAGTGAAGAAGGTATTCAGAAAAGCATTAAAATATATATTTATATGCACATATATATAATTGTAATTTTAATGAGTGCAACTAAAAGAATGCAGTTGTGCAGTGATACACCCTAAGGGAAATTCACATAAATATGGTGGAAAGAAAAGGCCTCTCTGAGAGGATCCTATGGAGATACTTGAATAGTGTCAGAAAGAATTCTCTGCAAGAAGAAATTCGAAATATAGAAATCCCTGTAGCATATAGAAATCCCTGTAGTAGGGAACGCCTTGGCTCATTGGAGCAGAATGGTAAGTGTTGGGGTCTGGAATGTGATGTTGGAAAGTTGGGCAGGGGTAGGTCAAGTGGAAGTTTGGAAAGTACATAACCTAACTGATGTTTAAGAAAGATAACTCCATTGCTTTTGGGGGGAAAAAAAGCCCAAAGATGGACAAAAAGTCCTATTCAGATTCATTCTGGGTGGGATATGGAGTGGGTGGAGAGTTGTTCTGTCTGCTACAAATATCTGTTCATCTTCTAGCCATGGAAACAGCCTTAGCTAAGAATGAGCGTACCACACAACCCCCTCCCTCCTCCAGCACCCGCTTCCAATTTCCACCACACTCTTGAGTGTCTCTCCGCCTCCCTCC
>NW_008335784.1:97951-116299 GCF_000622305.1 Nannospalax galili | reverse complement strand
TCTCTCTCTCTCTCTCTCTCTCTCTCTCTCACACACACACACACACACACACACAGAGGCCTTCTTAGACTCCTCTCTTCTCCTGATTGCCCCCATTTGGTCCTTCTTCAACGTCTTTCCATCATTGTAGTCCCCACTGAAACTCTTACTCTAGTATTTTTAACACATTGCATGACTAATGTTCCAACAGAACTCTAACACAACGATAAAGTTGAAGCCTGAAAATCTTGATTCTTTTAAATGTCCATTTCTAAACAGGGTGTTTGTGCACTAGAAAGCCCATTGCTGTGATTCCAGCCTCCTGTGAAAAGGTTAGAGTTTGTATTGGTTTCTTCTTGATTTTCTGTCTGCAGTGGAATTGAATCCACATAAGCATTTATTCAACCTGTAAGCCTCGGATGTTCCTCTGTGAGCTTATGCAACCTCTCTGAGGTACCAGTTCTTGATAAAATGAATAAAGAATGATAGTCTTAAAATGCTGTGAAGGTGAAGTGAGAAGCCATGTGTGAACTATCACCACTATCCAGGACATGGTGAGTAATACATGCATGTATCAAGCCAAAATCATTTAGAACATTTGGCTTTAGAGAGTTGAAATTTCCCCCACTGTTTCTGTCTACCACCTACTTTCTCAGCCTTTCTGTACCCAATTCCTCTTCCCCTCTTTCTTGCTTTGCATACTTAACCTAACCTCTCACATGTTGAGCCCTCTAAACTCTGCTATCATCTCCTGGATTTAGCCTATCACTCATCTCCCCATGACCTCAGCACAGATACATGGGCATATGTGGAAAACTCCCCAATCCTTTCTCCCAAGGGCTCCACCCACGTATTACAGCCTGTCCCCTTCCTGTGGATCACAGGTGCTGTTCATGTGTCATAAGGCAAGCAATAATGGCAAAGAAATAGCCATGTTCAAGGACTGCTGGTAAGTACTTTGTAGTTTAGAAAGCATTGCAAATGTGCTGTAGACAGTTAGGGTGACAATCAGACTGGCACTGACCCAAGGAAATACAGGTGAGGGTGAGGTGCTCCCTTCTTCAAAACCACCCCTCAGCATCTACACTTTGTGAGATGAAATTAGAGCAAATGCTGCAAATTATGGCACCAGACCCCATCAATTCCTGTTGCCGCTCCTCTCCTCAGTAATCAAACCGTTGCAAGCCTGGCTTTTCTTTGTCTCTATACAGATGTTCAAGTTGCTCAGAATTGGCCCAACAATATACCAGCACCCCTGTCACTGGCTGCATTCACCTCTGAGCACATCACTGACTTGCAAAGGGGCCTTATTTCCTTAGAGAAAGTCACAGCACTCACTGCACACTACTTATCCCTCGCTCTCAGGAATGTCAAGTCCTTGATGGGTTTCCATTGTACCATTTATAGACTGCCAAACTTCAAAACAGAAATTTATAGTTTATAAAATCCACGCAACCCCCAAGCTATAGTAATTTGGCTTTGATGATTCAGAAGCTAATTTACAGTCTTTCTGTCCCTGGTATCATTTTAAATATCACAGTTTGATTTTTGTTTTAGGATGCTCCTGCCTTAGCTTCCTGAGTGTTGGAATTACATGGATGTACCACACCGACTACATTTCTCGCTCTCGCCCTCACTCTTACTCTTGCTCTCGCTCTGTGTGTGTGTGTGTGTGTGTGTGTGTGTGTGTAAATACCACCAGAAAGAATTCTGCTTAAGAATATTTCAGATTAGCTGAATATAATATTAGTTGTGGTAACAAAGTATTTAAAAATGCTACTAGTAATTAAAGCAAACTGTTTTAGCTCATCCTGATTAGTCAAGCAGGAATAATTATAAATAAATATTTTAAATGTTAACATGTACATGGTTAATACCATGTGATGAGTACTCTCACAAGCACTTTCTGTAATTGAGGCAGGCATAGGGAATACTTTAGTAGACTTTTGCGCCATTTGGTTTCGGTTATGCACCCCCACCCCTGTAGTAATGCGCATGGCAGCCTAGGTCCTTTAAATATTTTATTATTTTTTATTTTATGTGTATGAGTGTATTGCCTGAATGTATGTAAGTGCACCCATGTCATACAATGCCTTGTGAAGGTCAAACTTATTTGTAATTCTTTATTCAAAAAAATGTAGATTTCTATTCCACCCTATCATCCTGCTTTCAAACTTTCTAATCATTGTTAAAACATGCACTTTTAAAAATAATAGTAGGGTCACAGCTTCTACAACTTCAGATATCTTATTTCATGACCGTAGATGACCTTTAAAAAATTTTATCTATTATTTTAATTTTATGTGGGTGGATATATTGTCTATGTGTGTGTAAGTGCACCCGTATCATGCAATGCCTGAAAAGGTTAGAAGAAGACTTTGGATTCCCCTAGAACTGGAGTTATAGATGGCTGTTAGCTGTCATGTGGGTGCTGAGATTTGAACCTCTGTCATTTGCAAGAGCAGTCAGTGCTCTTAACTACTGAGTCATCTCTCCAGCCCCCAACCTAGCTCCTTTATCTACACATACTGCGCACACGCTCTTCTCCAAACTGCATCTAGCAACCTCAGAAATCCCTTGGACCTCCACTTGTATCAGGCTACATGTACACTTCTCTCTGAACAATAATATAGGTTTCTCTGCCTCTAACATATCTGCAGTAGGAAAAATAATTATATGACCTAATCTGTCAATCAAAGTATAGAGCCACCCAAACTATATCCCTTAGTAACCAGCTCCTTTCTTTAGACCCCATATAAAAAGAGACCCCAGCCTATAACCTAGGGCCCTTGAGTACCCTTACCCATGTGGCCTGCTGTCAATTTTGACAGTGTATTCTTTTCTATTCTGTACTATAACCTCCTTCCACATAAAATTATCTTGGTACTCTTCCAAATCTGTGTGAGCCCTTAGTTTCAATTCTTTGGATAAGAGGCTAAGATCCTGGAAACACCTGATATAGATCCCAACCATCAGCAACATATTCAGTCATAATACTCTGTGAAGTAGGTGCTATTATTATCTACAAATTAGGAAACTGAGGAAGTATCCAGAGTTAGAGAGTGCTGGAATCAAGGCTTCCAACCCAGGAAATACTAGACTCTATCTAAGCTTTGCAATTTAACTATCAGGATTTGTACTTCCCCTTCCTTTCATTCAGAAATAGTCATTTTTCACAGATATATTTGGAGAAATGTTCACTCAAAGAACTTGTAGACAAATGATACAACTATACCACTCCTGGGCATATATCCAAAGGATTCTGCATCTTACTACAAAGATACTTGAACATCCATGTTCATTGCTGCTCTAATCACAATAGCTAGGAAATGGAATAAACCTAACTGTCCATCAACTCAGGAGTGGATAAGGAAAATGTGGTACATATATATAACGGAATTTTATTCAGCTATAAAGAATAATGAAATCTGCAGGTAAATGGATGAAACTGGAAAAAAATTATACTGCATGAGATTACCCGGGACCAGAAAGACAAACACTTATTTTCTCTCTCATATGTGGCCCCTACCTTGAATCATTTTGTTTTTTGTGTTTAGTTTGAAGTACACATGGAAGCCAGGAAACCAGAAACAGGTCATTAGAGCATAGGGGCTTGCATTACAGGAGGACCGTAAAACAAAAGTAGAGATGGGGTGGTTAGACAAGTCACACACCAGAGAAGACAACCTACTACTGTTAGTCTGCTAAATGCATATAGTATTAGACCAACTCCTAGTGAAATGTTGTTATACCCATAGGTTAATGTATCTCAGTCCTCACCAGAGAAGCTTCTTCATGTAGCAGATAGTAGTGATTAACCCAGAGACCTAACAACTAGTCAATGTGGAGAGGAGACTGCATAGTTCACAGCCCTGAATAGGATACCTACATTACACCTCTGCCTCCCAAGGCTCAGGGATCATTGCAGAAGAGGGATCAGAAAGATTGCAAGAGTCAGAGGTGGTGGACAACCTCAAGGAACAGGGAAGAGGGATCAGAAAGACTGCAAGAGCCAGAGGTGGTGGTGGTGGTGGTGGTAGGCAACCTCAAGGAAATAGGGTTTTCTAGACAGCTGGACAGACACTATATGAACTCACAGCAATGGTAACAGTCTGCATAAAACCCCCATAAGCTCAAACCAGACAAAAATCCCAGCATAGAAGTGGGGAAGTGGGTAAAAATCCCCAACCTGAGCTCAGTTATTATCGGCAACTGATAGAGTCAGTTTTTCTTAAAGGGTTTGATGCTGGGTAGTTTAACCAGGCTCCAGTGGATAGACCCACACTGGAGGGCATTTATGAATACAAATTTGACTTGTTAGAGCTTAAAACATATAAATATGATAGAGCATATGAAATCAGGTAAAGGGTATTAAAAGGGATGCATATGGGGGAGGGGGCCCTAAATAAGACCAAAACACATTGTATGAGATTCTCAAAACTTCAACTAAAAATAAACAAATAAGTAAATAATAAATAAATAAATAATAAATAAAATCTATTTCCTTCTTTCGCCAATTTCTGAATATATTCAGATAAATACACTGAAATATCCATTTTAAGGTTTTGAAAAGTCATACATATGGAGCTGGTGAGTTGGCTCCGTGGTTAAGAGCACTGGTTGCTCTTGCAGAGGACCCAGGTTTGAGTCTCAGCACCCATTGTACCATCTGTAACTCCAGTTCCAAGGGAATCCAATGCCTTCTCCTGACCTCTGCAGGCACTGCATGACACAGGTGAATGTACACACATACAGGCAATATAGTCTACACGTAAAATAAAAAATAACAGATAAAATGTGTTTAAAAGTCATACGTGGTCATGAAATCAGATATCTGAAGTTGTAGAAGCTGTGACCCTACTCTTACTTTGTAAAAGTGCATGTTTTAACAATGATTAGAGAGTTTGAAAGCAGGATGATAGTGTGGAATAGAAATCTACATTTTTGAAATTAAAAATGATAACTAAGTTTTGTTTAAGATGTAAAACTATATGAAATTTTTCTTTAAAGGAGTTTAAAAAGAACTGCCTTGTGTGGGCGAACCATGCTACCCCATCCAGAAGATGTGGGCTATTAAAAATCTCAGTGCCAAGCATAGGATAGGTATTTCTCTATGAGCTATTGGTCAAGGAAATCCCAGATGCCCCCAAACAGCCCAGGCTACTGGCATTACTCTTAGTTGCTCACTATCACTAGATGACAAGATGCTATTGCTGAAGACACACACTTTGGTTGCAGGAAATAGAGAAATCAAGTTGGAAATGACCTAAAAACTTCAATGCTGCTGACTAACTTTCACCATACCAGAACTTCTAAGCAGGCCATTGAAGGCAAGAGAAGATATCAGTGGTCTTACCTAATACTGGCCCCTGTATGCTGTAGTACCAAACCTGCCTGGCAAGATGTGTCAAATGGTATAAAGAGACAAGATTGCTATGAGAGGGTAACCAACTGTGTTCTGATTAGATTTGAAGCCTGCTCCACAAGAGGGACTTCATGCCTGGTACTGTGAACTTGTCAAAAGTCCATTGTTTGGAAGGTCATAGGCCCTGTAGAAAAGCCTACTACTGTTGTTTTGCTAAATGGTCATAATGCCAAACTGGCTTTTAAATATTATGTTTATAACCACAGATCAGTGATTCTTTCAATCCCAGCTAGAGAAGCATCAGTTAGCATCAGGCAGCAGTTATTATAGAGACTCATAACTTCTAAAGTGCTTAGAATAAGTGCTTTGTGTGCTTAGCCCTAATTGTGACATCTACATCAACCCCCCTCCCAAAGCTCAGGGAATATCATTTAAAAGCATGCAGAAAAATATGAGCTACATAATATGGCCATTGCGCTCAGGAACTCGTAGTATTTGTGGGTACTTGGATAAGACCTGCACAAGACTGAGCCAGTCAAAATTCTAGAGTGGATAAGGGAGGGGCTTATGAGACTCCACTCCTAGCTGAGGAGCTATTGGCAGTAAATGTCTGCTGGGATTGGTAGTTATTTTCCTTAGTGGTGTGGTACCCTGTGGGTTACCCATTTCCATGTACCCATGGCACTACACCCATGTGCATACAGACAGCACTAATGGGACTCAGTAGGCAATAAAAGATAATAATGAAAAGGTCATGAAATTGGGAGGGAGGCACGTTAGGGGTTCTGGGGGTAGGAGTTGGATATGATCAAAATACATGAATTTATACATACACATAGAAATTTTTCAGATTAAAATTACTATTAAAAAGTTAGTAGAGGAATGATATAACCAAACATTAAATATTATAATAGATCCTAGGCCAATGTAAACATATACTTGCTAACAAAATCATTAGGAATTTCTTTCTTACCTAAATGTGAATATGGATGCCACGCAGCTGCCTTAGTCATTAACTGGGAACCAACACTATGCAGCACTGAGTCAGGACCCTGCTTCTGCGATGTAGACACAAGCCATCTCAGTCTCATGGGCAGCCTGCAGAGCATGCCCACACACTCATATAAGATACACTTTGGAGTCCCCTTCCTGCAGATAAAATTTTGATGAAATAACATGTGTTCTTCATTTAGCGAATAGCTATTGAACACCTGCTATATGCCAGTTACTGTTCTTAGTTGTTGGGTTTCAGCGAGTACAACACACAGAGTCTCTTAAGAAGTGTATATTCTAGTGGAACATATACAATAACAAGGCAAGTAAGTAAATACATAGTATGTTAGATAATTATCAGTGAAGAAGAAAATATACAGCAAAAAATGGGATAGAGAGTTTAATTTAATTGGAAGTTTAGATAGTTTGGACAGAGGAAATCCTAAGAAGATGCTATTTGAGTTGCAACAAGAATCATTTTGCTCTTCTCCTGAAATTATAACTCAAAAGGAAATCCTCCCAAAATTACAGTGTGAAAACAGTTGTTGAGCTTCTATTATTTTAATCACTTGGAATCAACCAATATAAAACCACACATGAAGGATTTCATAGATTCACATGTGTATTTAAAAATAATAGAGCTGGAGTGATAGCTCAGCAGTTAAGAGCACTGGCTGCTCCTCCAGAGGACCTGGGTTTGGTTCCTAGAACCCACATAGCTAACAACCATCATTAGCTCCAGTTTCAGGGCACCCAACGTCCTCTTTTGGCCTCCTCAGGCACTAGGTACAAACATGATGCACTTATACACATGCAAGAAAAACACTCATACACATAAACTAAAAATGAATAGAATGTTTAAAAAACCACAAAAGATCAGGGCTGGAGAGATGGCTCAGTGGTTAAGAGCTCTGGTTTGTTCTTGCAGAAGACGTGGGATTGAATCCCAGTATCCACATGGTGGCTAACTGTCTGTAACTCCAGTTCTAGGGAATCCAACGCCCTCTTCTGTCCTCTGCAAGCACTGCATAACATGGGCACACTTACACATATACAAACCCAACACTCTTACACATAAAATTAAAAACACACACACACACACACACAAGATAAAAATGTATTTTAAAAGAATAGAAAAGAATTATTGTTCCTACATTAACGTGACTTACTGTGTCTTATTGACTTCTTAACGTGCGTTCTACGTGCTGATATGGTTGAGGAGTCCAGCTCCAAGCTCAAAGGATTTGATGATTTTTTTTCCACCTAATTGAAATGAATGCCCACTTTGGTAGGCCAAATTAGCATTTGTTGGCTCTAAAAATGGCTCTCCTGGAGGAAGTATCCTGGGCAGCACACACACAGAGGAAGAAGCCTGAACTCAAGAAGAGGGGGCTTGAGGCCAGCTTTGGCCACATGTTTGATGCTGAGAGAGGCTGTCTGGGAGAACAGCAAGTCCAAAGACACTAAGGGCTGAGAAGACTTCACATGTAAAAGTGTGGCTGGGCATTCCATATACTTAGCCTATAAATGCCAACGTGGAAGGCAGATCAACAGATCAGCAAAATGCTTCCACCTTCAATAGCTGGTGCAGCGTCTTAATTCCCCCAGTGGCCCTGCCTCAGGGCTGGTAGCTAGGCACCCTGCATGCAATTCTGTGGCAGTGAGGGGATCTTAGTTCAAACTGAGGAAAAATGATCCTGCATAAAGAGGCTTTTCTAACTTTCTACCTCACCTTACCTATGTGCCTTAGGTCTGAGGTTATGTCTTCTGCCAAGCATCCCAGAATGATTAAATGACTAGTTAGGACTCTTTGGGGAATGGCAGAAAATGGCTTTGACCAGGTTTCAGTCGGTCAGAACTTCAAATGGCAGGCTTGCACACTGCTATAATAGACTTGAGTGTTATCTTATAGCTAAGGGGAGCTGCTTAACCCTCACATAAGTGAAGATACATACAAAGGTACTAGGTAAACTTTAAAGTTTTAAAGTGTTGTTGTAAGTCACTTTTATTTTTATTTTATTTATTTATTTATTTATTTTTAATCTCTTTGAGACAGGGTCTCCCTGTGGCCTCAGCTGGCCTGGAACTCCCTATGAAGACCAGGCTGGTCTCAATCTGTGAGAGATCTACCTGCCTCTGCTTCCCAAGTACTGGGATTAAAGGCGTGTGCCACCACATAGCATGGCTTAGTAACTTTCATAGAATGAATAAGGGAGTAAAAGACAAACCAACAGTGCAGACAGGCATGAATTTCCTCTGCTCCCATGAGGAGGATAGTGTTAGAGCTCTTAAAGTTATGAGGAGACCTGACTCACAGTGAATTCACTGGTGCCATCTTGGAGGCCCTCTGCCATCACCCACATTACACTGCAGTGGCTTCAAAGAATAATTTTCTACCTGGAAAAGGGAGTGGAAAGATGTCAGAAGACAGATGCATTTGGGTCACTAGCTTTAAGAAACTGGTCAATAGTTGACAGAGCAGGGCACACTGCAAGCTCTTCAAACCCAAGGAAAGTAGCAATAAGCCAAAAAGCAGGCAAAATTACTGAGGAGGAACAAGGATTTTATTTAGTCCCTGGAACTTGGCCTCTTTGAGACTTTAGCCCTCTCCTTCTGACTCTGGGAGTAAGGTTTCAATCAACTGCCCCATATAAACATTAATGTATCTCAGGCTTATTTACACTCTTTGTTTCAGTGACCCTGCGAACAATTTATCCTGAGCTTTTTACTGTGTTGGATGAAATCCACAGTTCCTCCTAAATTATTTTCCCCGGGAGAGATCTTGCTGCCTCCGGCTTTGGATCCCTACGAATGGCAGAAGTAATTTGTGTCATGGCTTCCTCTCCTCACTTCTGATGCAGTCCTTCATTAACTTCAAGGCTCCAAGGTTACAGTGGCCTCCTCAACTTTTCCCATAAGCAATCACACTCCTCCCTTGGGAACTTGCTGAAGCCTCTATCCTGTGCTCAGTTTCAAACACTGTTGGCTTATTCATCTGCATGCTAGGCTATCAACATTGTTTTCTCTGGTAATCTCAGCAGAGGTACTATGACAGTTCATCTTTGCCAACTTGACTAGATTTAGAATCCCCTAAGAGACAGACCTCTGGGTATGTTTGCAAGTGCTTTTCCAGAGAGAATTCACTTAAAAGGACAGACCCACACTGACTGGGAGAAGAAGGGAACCCAATAAGCCCTGCTTCCTGATTTGCCAGCTGAGAGCAAGGCCCCACCACCACAGCTGTCATCCACTCCCTCCAGCAGGTTGTCCACACCATGATGGATTGTGTCTTCTCAAGCCATGAGCCAAAATAAACCCTTCCTCCCTTAACTTGCTTCTTCTCAGGTATTTGGGTGCCGGGACAAGAAAAGTAACTAACTCGACCAACTCAACTGTAGTCTTGGAGATATTTCTATTCTAATCTACAAAAGTGTCTCTAGTTGAAGTTGCTTCTCAATTGTATAGCCATGGGAAAGCAGTAAAACAGAATGTATGAAATAATGTATATGTTCCAGTCATTTGGGGTGGAGCTGACCAGCTATCTACCCTATATTTTTCAGAACACATTTATGAAGATCATGTTTGCTTTGGTAGTGATGTCACATAATACTACCCCTGTTCTAAAATTTGAAAAATGTTGTCATCATAATTCACTCTAATCTTGAGTGAATTTGCTTTCTTCATACATGAATGCTACATTCATTATCCCGGATTTTTTGTGGTGCTAGTGATGAAACCCTTCATCTATGTAAGGTAAGTACTTAACCACTGAGCTGTACTCCTAGCCCTGGTATTTCAAATATGACAGAAAATAGTTAGAAAAGTTCCTTATGAAGATTAGTATTTCTGTTTGGTTGGTTTTTAAAATATTGTTATTGAGGGGCTGGAGAGATGGCTCAGCAGTTAAGAACATGGCTGTTCTTGCAGAAGACCCGCATTCGAATCCCAGCACCCACATGGCAGCTAACAACTGTCTGTAACTCCAGTTCCAGGGGATCTGACAGCCTCTTCTGTCCTCTGTGGGCATTGAACAACATGGGTGCACTTACCTACATGCAGGCATAAATAACACTCATATACATAAAATAAAAATAATAAATAAAATATTAAAAAATATATTTTTATTGAAATTTGTACATTTCATACAACAGTTCTTAATGAAATTTAGAACCTTCCTTCTCTACCCATGCCTCAATCCCCCCTCCCCCTGACCCACAAGACCTCATGTATTCTGCCATACATGTTAGGTCCAGAGTGCGATGCACACAGAGGGCACAAAGGGCTAAGTTTTAGAGAATAAGAGACTGTACAGTATGTGTCCTTGGTTTTTGTTTTTCTGAGCACAGGGTCTGCCTGTAGCCCCAACTGGCCTGGAACTCCCTATGTACACCAGGAGGGGCCTGCATCTCACAGAGATCTGCTTACTTTTGCTGCCCAAGTGCTAGGAATTAAAGTGTGCCCCGCTACACCCAGCTGTAGTATTTTTAAAGGTATTCATTTCCCCATACTACTTAGATGCCCCAGTCCTTCTCTTTCTGCTATTGTGATAAAATAGCCTGACAACAAGCAATTTAAAGGAAAAAGCATTTATTCGGCTTACAATTCCAGGTCACAGCAAGTAGTCACATCACATTCACAGTCAAGACCAGGAAGAAGGGAATGCATGACTGTTTGCCAGTGCTCAGCTGAATCTATGTTTTTCATTCAATCAAGGACCAGTCATGAAATAGCACCACCCACAGTGGACTGAGCCTTCTCACATCACTTAACATAATCAAGTCTATCGTCCACATACATACTCACAGACCAAAATGATCTAGACAATCCCTCATTGAAACTCTCTTCCCAGGTGATTCTAGGTACATCAAGTTGACTAATCATCACACCTACCCTCCACTAGTCCTAACATAAGATGGAAGACAAGCGTCGGGGTAGTCAGGACCTTGGAGGTATAACTCTGAATGGGGAGAGACCAAAGTCACCAAGAGCAAGCAGGAAAATCACAGAGAAAGCAGGTCAGGGCTATAAACTTAAACCCTCCTGGTTACAGGAGGGTGGTACAGTGAATCAATGTCAAGGGCCCAAAGTACCAATGAATATTTTGGTCATCCAATGACTGACTCTGTAGCATTTGATACTGTGGACCATTTGTACTCCCCTTTCCCACCCCTTGCCCTCCCAACCTTTATTTTGTTGTAAGACCCTGACTCTGTATGACTACTCCTTTTTAATTACTCTCTCTGTGTCATCTTTCTCAGCTTCCTTTAAATGGCTGTGTATCTGCATTGCAAGAACTGCTATGCAGCCATCTTTTTCCACTGCAATAGCCGCAGTCTCTGCCTTGACCCTGTGGTTGTCTACATAGAATTCACTCTCAGCTGACTCATAATCATGCCTCTTCCTCCTACCCCAAAGTCAGCACATACAAAATGGAATTCCTCAGCTTCCTGTCTGCTCTGCAACCAGACATCTAACCTACTTTCTTCTTTTTGCTGGGAAATAGTGATGATTACTTTTCTAGTAATGTGTATAGCATCTTCCAGCACTATGAAAACTAGACAGTAGAGATGAAATTTCAAGTTAGTTTCAGTTTGATTACTTCATGTTCTACAACTAAAGTACATAATAGGGTCTTACCATCAAGTTCTAGACAGTAACCAAGAGCAACAGCAATAGCAGTATTGTTTGAGGGTCTATAGGAACCTCCCATCCTGACATCAGCCTATAACTCCAAAAGAGGTATCCCATTTCTGCACTGGGCTTTTGATTTTTGTTTTCTTGAGAATGAGTTTTTCTATGAAATCCAAGCTGGTCTCAAACCTTCAGAAATTTGCCTGCTTGAGCCTCCTAAGTACTAGGATCACAGGTGTACCCTACCATACCTGTGTCTATCAGAGGAAGAGAGAGAGACCCATGGGGTCCCCCAAACTCTAGAATTAGACATTGTTGCACAGAAATGTGGTAAGGGATTTTTAGTCTTCAGAAAGGGCTTTGGCACCCTAGAAATGAGTGAAAACAAACAGGGAAGTTGGGGGAGTCTTGCTTGGCTGGATATAATGGGTTCAGCAACCTCAATTTTGGTATTTCCCTAAATCGCCCCTGAGAAGAGGTCAATTAGACACTGAAAATATGGGTCTGGAGGTCAGAGGAGATTGTGGCTAACAGGATGAATGAGATCCCTTGAAAGCATTACAAATCCCAAAGAGAAAAGATTTAGGATTGGCTTTTAGAGAAAAAAGAAACAGTTCATTAAAAGCACATTAAAAAGGGATTAAAGACAAATATGCAGAAGAACCCAGTATCATGGGGTAGCAACTTAAAAGCTGCAAAGTATCACTGCTGGATGAGGGAGAGTTGATCTTCTTTAAGGGATTGACTCTAGATAGGCTGACCAGACTCCAGTGGATGAATTCACACTGAGGAACATCTAATACACAAACTTGACTTAACAGACCTTAACATATATGACAGAATGCATGAAATCCAGTGGTGAGCTTTAGGGGGAGGAGGTCTAAATATAATTAAGATCTGTTGTATGAAATGCATAAAAATACAATTAAAAATATACATTTAAAAAGTTTCAGGGGGCTGGAGAGATGGTTCAGCATTTAAGAGCACTTGATGTTCTTGCAGAGGACCCTGTTCCGAGCACTGACATACATGGTGGCTCATAACCATCTGAACTCCAGTTGAAGGACATCCAATGCCCTCTTCTGGACACTGTGGGCATTGAATGCACATGGTGCACATACATACATGCAAGCAAACACTTAAACATATAAAATAAAAATAAATGCATCTTTTGGGCTGGAGAGATGGTTCAGTGGTTAAGAACACTGACTGCTCTTGCAGAGGACCTGAGTCCTAGCACTGATATGGTGGCTAACAACCATCCATAATTCCAGTTCTAGGGGAATCTGACGCCCTCTTCTGTCCTCTGAGGGTACTGCACGACATGGGTGCACTTACGTACATATAGGCATAACAGTCATACACATAAAATAAATGAAATAAATTTTACTTGGTATTTTTGAGGCAGGGTTTCCCTGTAGCCCCAGCTGGCCTGGAACTCAGGATGTAGACCAGGATGGCCTTGATCTCAATGAGATCTGCCTGCCTCTGCCTCCCAAGTGTTGGAATTAAAGGTATGTACCACCATGCCTGACTTAAAAATAAATATTTCTTTGTCTCTAAAACATTTATTTCTTCTGATCAGGAGAGGTGGGCATCGTTACAGATGGACAGAATACTGCATACTGTGAGGCTCCAGGATCCGAGGTACAGGTAAGTCAGGCCAGGCCAGCACGCAACTGAAGGTAGAGATGGTCCAGCCCACCTTGGCCATGTTCATATTGTAGTAATTGATGTAGATCCTGTCAAGGCTGATGGCACAGGTGACAGGTGATCAGCTGGCAGGCTTCACAGCAGCTTGCTGTAGGTGCAGTTTTGTGCACCCTGATCTTGATGATGCTGTGCAGTCTGCAGAGCACGCAGGGGTCGCCTTTTAAATCAATGCCTAAAGGTGTGAGGTCCTAGAGAAGAAAGGAAGAAATTAAATAAAAATATGATGGGCTCTGAGAAGGGAAGGATCACCTCCATATTTGTCATTAGATTCACCAACATCATATACATATCTCAGAACAGGCAAGGTACTTGAATGTCTGTGGATCAAATGAATAAATTATATTCAAGCCATTATCAAATTGTAGCTCATTGGTGTTTCTTTTTTTTAACATTTTTTGTTAATTTGAGAATTTCACACAATGTGTTTTGGTCATATTCAAACCCCCTCCACCCTCACTTTACTACCTCCCTGACTTCATTATTATTTGTTCTTGATTTTAAAGGTCTATTGATTCTAATCTGCATTTCCCAAATGCTCTTTGGTGTGGGTTCTTCCCTTGGAATCTGATCAACCCATCAGGCATCATCCAGTAAAGAAAACTGATTCTCCCTCTCTCAGCAGCTATCAATTGCCAATTGATCTTCAGCTATGGTCATTGTTTCTTAAGTTCACAGTGAGAAGGTTTTATTTTAAAAATTAGTAAGTCCAGAACTGGATCAGACTGTAAGAAAGATGCCAGATGACATGCAGGATGGGTGCTAGGAAATCCAGAGAATAAACTGGGCTTGTCAGATAACAGCTATTATAACAGGTAGGTCATGACTGAAAAGCTCTCATTTCAAATGCAAAATAAAATAAGGAACTTTGCAGAGCAGAACCGAAGAGCAAGCCTAGAGTCCATTTCTGAGGGATTAGCATGGCTTGGGGAACATTCTCCTCCCTGTAGGAGGGCGTGCAACAGCAGACAGCTTAGCCACACTAAAGATAAAGAATCTCAGAAAATCAGCACTGTACTTTAAGTAAGAGAATTTTCAGTAACAGAGAGCAAAAAAAGAGAGAGGTAGGAGGTAGAAGTGCATAGCGGTAGCACTCTAAGAAGAGGGCAGCTACCAGGAAAACCCAGCTAGAGCAGTGTTGAGAAGCCGTTTTCTTAAAAGACCCCTACTCGGTCCACAGCTTGGAAATGCTAGGCACCCACTGAACTGCATAGTCTAGGAAACCAGAGCAAGTGTCACAGGACGAGACCCAACCTGAAGAATCTAGACAGCAGGGAAGAAACTTTTGTTGTACCTCATCCACTGGACCCCAAAAAGATCGCCGAGGACCCAACACACAAAATGCAAAAGCAAAGGTTTATGGTTTATTCCGGCTTAAGCTCGGGCTCTCAGACCTCACCAACTCAACGGATCCGTGCTGAGAGCCCAGAGTAAGGGAGAGTGGAGCCTTTTATAGGTTTTAGACAAAGAGAGGAGGGGGATACCAAAGATACATTTTGGTTGGTTCAAGGAGCCCAAGGGAGAGTGGAGCCTTTTATAGGTTTTAGACAAAGGGGGGGAAACTGAAGATACATTTTGGTTGCTTTAAGGAACCCGCGCTTGCCAACATAATTTTAAACTGATTGGATGTATAAGATGCAGCCCTGGAAGTTTCTTATTGGTAGGCGCTATTCTCAGGGCTGTGGAATGTGCTGACTATTATCTGTGGGGCCAGGAGTCTTTGTTTTTACCTTATAGGGCAGTTTTTATGCCTGGGCTTGCTTAACCTATAGTTTCCTGGAAGGGGGGAGGGAATAGCAGGTGGGGGTCAGGGCATGCCAGGGCATGTCTAGGCATGTCTAAAGCAGCAGCCAAGCATTTTACAGAAGGTAAAAGAGCAATTAGTGGGGGTCTGGAGGGATTGGGGGGTAGCGGGTGAATGAGGAGGGTCTCAGGATTCTACATTCCCCCTTTGTCTTGTAACTGGGGAACCCAATCATGGGTTCTGGTTGGCCAGCTCACAGGTATCTGGGGGGATCGTGCTAAGGAGCATATAGACTTGTTGCCCCTGAACCATAAGTTGGATGGTGCCTAACCTGTCCTTCATGAACTGTACTAATCTATTGAGGATGCATGGCCCAAAGGTGAGTATTAAAAATAAGACTATAAGAGGACCTAAGAGGGTAGAGATGAGGGTTATCAACCAGGGAGATTGGTTGAACCAGGACTCAAACCATCCCTGTCTGGCCTCTCGTTCTAGTCTCCTCTGTTCCAACCCTTCTCTTATTTTGGCCATGCTATCCTTTATTAATCCTGAGTGGTCCCTATAAAAACAGCATTCTTCTCTTAGGGCAGCATATAGACCACCCTGCTGTAAGAACAGGAGGTCTAATCCCCTACAGTTTTGCAGGGCTAGCTCAGCCAGAGAGCTCAGAGAGTTTTGTAGGTGAGTAATTGACTCCTCGACTCATCAGAGATCTGAATCTAAACTGGCTCTGAGCTGGGAATAATGCTGATCTTGTCTTGCCAGGGCTATGGCTCCTGTCCGTATCCCAGCAGCAGTCCCTGTCCCAATGAGGAGACTTAAGGTTACTGCAGTTATTGGCTCCCTTCTAAGTCTAGTGAGGCTGGTAGTTCTCGGGCCTTTTAGACTAGTATAGAGGGTTAAGAAATCTTCATGAGTGTGGTAGGTGATTCTAGGCAGGAGTCTGATTACACAGAAACCAGATGTTCTCTGTAGGACTTCCCGATTTACACAGCCTGTTAGTCCTGTGGTGCAGGCCTACCAGGTGTCATTGTGAGGCAGGAGAAACTGCCCCCTCCCTGTGACATTAAGGGGGAGGATGGTGTTGCAGAGGCTAGTATAGGTCAGTGGGACCTGGCCAACACAGGTTCCAATGCCAGTTACCTGAGATAGGGTAAGAGAAACATTTGATAGCCATCTGCATTCTGTGTAATCCACGAGGGAGAATGTTCCTTGTACAGCAATTCCCTCATAATATGGGGGGCAACACCATAGCAGAGCCAGCAAGAGTGGGTAGCATTCGGGTTGGTTGCACTGAGGAAGTAATAAGATAAATTTAGCATCTGCAAAAGAATTTCCCAGGTTGGGATAGTGGCAGGAGGGGGAGGAATAGGATCTGCCCTTGAGGACTCAAGAGCCTGAGTTGTTGGCACAGGAGTATAGGTTTGGGCAGTGGGAGGTCCGGGAGGGGGTTTAGCTGGAGAAGATTTATGAGAATCATCTGGGGGGGCGGGATTTAGGACTTGGTTGGGTCCCAATGCATGGACGACTGGCCGGAGGAGGAGTTGAACAGTAAAGAAGGCCCCAGGGTCTCTCCCTGCAGCGTATAGCTGTAGGCCCCATGTGTGTCCTACACCCCATCCCATAGACTGTTTTCCTTTTTCAGTGAACCGAATTATGAGGGGGTTGCACTGTGGTTGGGCTTAGGGCCCCCCCCATACCTCCTCCAGTGGTCCCTCCCCATCCCAGGGTGGTAGATCTGGGGGATCGTTGTAGGGTTATTAGATCCCCTGTTGATGACCCTTTCCACCAGTATGTGCCGGTGGTCTCACAGCCCCAGTTGGCACAATAACAATCCCCAGGTCCCCCACATTTGTTCTTAACTTGTCTGCTGCCTCCATGGCCTGGACAAACGTAGATGGTGGGGCTTCACATGCGTGATCTGGGGCCAGGGTCTCGGCAGCCGAAGGGAGGAAAGGGGGTCGGTTGTGAGGTTCCCATTCTCCTTCAAAGATGTCACAGAGGTCAACCCAAAGTTGGGGTACCAAGTGTTGGGGGAGGCCGTCTTGGAGGTAGAGTTGATGACTGTCCCCGTAGCAGGGTTGGTGATTACCCAAGTTAAGTTTGGGACATGTGGGGATTCATGTTACTTGCAGGAAAGGTGCCATCAGCCGATAAGCAGTTCAATGTCAACAATAGACAGGTTAGCAGGAAGGGTCTCGTCGGATGCGGAGCTTGAATGGATTCAAAGGGTGCGGGGATGCCTTCCAGGTGTCTCCCTTATAATCCTCTGGGACTGCAAACGTGTCAGCAGGTTTTGAGTGGGAGTAGTGCACCCAAGTCACCACATCCACTTTGAGTGCGGTGGGAGTCATCAAGAGGATCACGAAGGGGCCCTTCCATCTTGGCTCGAAATTTTTCCGTTGGTGTCTGCGGATGAAGACCCAGTTGCCTGGTTTAAACCTGTGGGGTTGCGGGGGAAGAGCAGCTTCATATATGGCTGTGAGTTGCGGCCAGACCCGTTGGTGGGTTAGCTGCAACCGTTGGAGTGAGTCCAGCAGGTCCTGGTCTCCTAAGGTCAATACCAGGTCAGCTTGGAGACTAGGTATCATAGGAGGTGGGTTTCCATACATGATTTCAAAGGGGGTCAAACCCATCTGGTATGGAGTGTTTCTTACTCTAAAAAGGGAAAAGGGGAGGAGAGCCACCCAGTCTGCAGCAGTCTCTAAAGCTAATTTGGTTAAGGTCTCTTTTAGAATTCTATTCATTCTTTCTACCTGTCCTGAACTCTGGGGTCTATGAGCACAATGTAGTTTCCAATTGGCCCACAGTGCAGTGGCTATTCCCTGGCTTACCTGAGACACAAAGGCTGGCCCATTATCTGATCTGATTGTAGTTGGGAAACCATACCTGGGCAGGATCTCTTCGATTAGCTTCTTGGCTACCA
>NW_008335784.1:94994-96244 GCF_000622305.1 Nannospalax galili | reverse complement strand
CAGAGTCTAATTTCTTTAATAGGTATGAGATAAGTCTCTTCCAGGGGCCCACTCTCTGGGTAAGGACCCCTTTTGCAATACCTCTATGTTCATCCACATATAGACAGAAAGGTTTGCTTACGTCTGGTAGTCCCAGGGCAGGGGCCTCTAAAAGCTTGCGTTTTAGGGTTTCAAAGGCCTCTTGTCTTTCCTGTGTCCAGTTGAAGTCCTGTCCTTCTTTGGTAGCCTCATATAGGGGTTTTGCAATTTCAGCAAACCCCAAAACCCAGAGGTGGCAGAACCCCATGGTACCCAGGAATTCCCTCACCTGTTTTCTGGAGGTCAGTGCAGCTATCTTTAGCACAGTCTCTTTGCGGGCCTTAGTCAATGCCACCACTGCCCCTCCTTGAGGATGTACCCTGGATAGGTCACTTCTTGCAGACATATCTGAGCTTTTTTGGCTGAGGCCCGGTACCCCAAGTCCCCAAGTATGTGGAGTAAGTCCTCAGTCCCCTCCAGGCAGGACTTCTGGTCCTGTGCTGTGATCAATAAGTCATCTACATATTGTAACAGGCTTATGTCGGGGTGTTGGGCTCTGTACTCACCCAGATCTTCATGTAGGGCCTCATTGAGTATAGTTGGAGAATTTTTAAACCCTTGAGGCAGTCACGTCCAGGTCAGCTGGCCACTGATTCCTGCCTCTGGATCACGCCATTCGAAGGTAAAGTAGGGCTGACTGCTGGGAGCTAGTGGCAGGCTGAAGAAGGTGTCCTTGAGGTCCAGAACTGTATACCATTGCTGATCTGGTGGCAGGGTACTGAGTAATGTATAAGGGTTGGGGACAGTGGGATGAATGTCAATGACTCTCTTGATCACCTCCCTTAAATCTTGTACCAGTCTACAGTCCCCAGATTTGGGCTTTTTGACAAGCAGGAGTGGGGTGTTCCAGGCAGACTGGGTCATTCTCAGCACCCCCAGTTCCATTAATCTTCTGATATGTGGAGTAATTCCATGATTTGCCTCTAGGGACATGGGATACTGGCACACTTTAACAGGGTCCACCCCTGCTTTGAGTTCAACATATACAGGAAGCCTGTGTCCTGCCAGACCCATACCCCCTGTTTCTGCCCAGGCTTGGGGAAATTTTTGGAGCCAGTCTGATATATCAGGGTTTGGTTGGATCAGCACCTAATGGAGTCTATATTCTTCAGTCAGGTCATTGGTGACTAGAACCTGAACCGGTGCCCCTTTGTGAAGCAGGGTGGCTCCTT
>NW_008335784.1:92017-94253 GCF_000622305.1 Nannospalax galili | reverse complement strand
TAGTCCATGAATAGGGCTTTGTTCCTGTTGCCCCTTGTACCCATGTAGTTCTGGAGGACACTGGTCCTCTTGGCTCCAATAAAACAAATTCTGGGCACGAGTATCTACCATAAACTCAATTGGTTTCCCCTCTATTTTGAGGGTTACCCTGGGCTCAGTGAGGGGACCTGAGCCCTGTCTCCCCTAGTCACTGTCTTCACCCCCAATTAGAGCCGGTAATACCTTAGCTGATCACTTATTCTTCTTGGGGCAGTCCTTCACCCAGTGCCCTTCCTCCTTGCAGTATGCAGACTGTTTTTTCCCTACCTTATTTTGTGGTCTGGATCCCGCCGATGAGCTCCCTCCTTACTGGGGGTTGGTTGCCAATAATATCTCTCTGAGGTCCTTCTTGTGGCAGGCTTGTTGTCTCTCCAGGACCCTGGTCAGGCTTGCTTTGGTTCCTGTCTTTTTTCTTTCTTTTTTTTCTTTCTTTGTTCTGCTGTCTCCCTTCTATTATAAACCTTTTCCACCACTGCTATTAAGTCCCTAAGGTTCTTTTTTCCTAGTCTATCTAAAGACTGTAACTTTCTCTTGATGTCAGGGGCTGCTTGGTTAATGAAAGCAAACATCACAGTTTGAGTTGATTCCTCCGCTTCTGGGTCATACGGAGTGAACCGCCGGAAGGCATCTTGTAACCTCTCTAAGTATGAGGCTGGGCTCTCTTCGGGCCCCTGTCTGACATCATAGACCTTAGACATATTGGCAGGTTTTTGAGCCGCCATTTTTGAGACCCACTAACAGAGTCTGGCGGTAGACTAGGAGCCTCTCCTTACCTTCTGCCGTGTTGTAGTCCCAGTTGGGATGGCTAGGAGGAAAGCTGGCATTAATGATGCCTGGGTCTGTGGTAGGGTCCACGGTGGGGCACAGAACCAATTTCCGGGCTGCCTCCAGGATCCTGTTTCACTCCTCAGTAGTGAACAGGACACTCAGGAGCTGGTGGCAATCGTCCCAGGTGGGCTGGTGAGTGAAGAGAACAGTTTCCAATAAGTTAATCAAGTCCCCGGGGTTTTCAGAGAAAGGCGCATTCTGTGAGCGCCAATTGTAAAGATCACTGGTGGCAAAGAGCCAGTAATGAAAGGGCTGATTGCTCTCTCCGTCTGGGGGCCCCACCAGCCAGGACAATGGTGTCAGGCTTGGGGCTGCCCCTCTCTGGCTCCGTGTGGCCTGCGCAGGTCCCTGTGGAGGCGATGGGGCTGTTCAGAGTTAGGAAGCAGGGCCTGCACTTGTGGTGCCATTGGTGGGGTGCCTGTCTGAGAGGAGGAAAGATGTCGCTCTCCTCCATGCCTCCCTGGAGAATGGGTTTCCCTTCCACCTTTGGCCTGAGAGGGAGGACCTGCAGAGGTGGAGGGGGAGCAGTTGGATTAATCAGGGGAAGGAAGGACTTGACCCAGGCAGGAGGGCCACTGGGTCATTCGATGAGGCCTCGCCAGGTCACGATGTATGGGATCTGGTCCTGGTGGCCCGTCTGTGGGCGGAAGATGTGGTCCTCTACCCTGGAAATCAAACTCAGGTTAAAAGTCCCTTCAGGGGGCCATCCAACATTGAAGGAGGGCCAATCAACCGTACATGAAGTTGTCCATTTCTTTTTCTTTACATCTACATTATTGTTATGGGCAATCATCTTGACGTCCCCCTAGTGGACTAGTGTAAGATCTAGAGGGGAAGATGGGGTGTTGCCCATAGTATTTATCAGTCCCATCCATTTCTTCTACAAAGAAATTAGAATGAAGATCAAAACACAAGAATGACACAGACAAACAGAGGGCCCAGATTAAACTACCATGGCTTTCAGATGCTCTGGACTCTTAGCAGTGTGAGTTCCCTGGTTCGATTATGCCAAAGACCGTACGGATAGGACAGGTGTGTCCCAACAGGGTTGCGAGGTCCTCTGAGGTTTCAGATGGACTAGTGTCCTGGTGGGGTGTCCGGTGGAGAACACCCACCCTGACGAAGATGGCGACATCTCCCAAATCCTCCAGGTCGCCTTGCTAGCATTCCAGCGACAAAAAAACTGAGATCAGATGGCCACGACCAAAGGGAAAGTATAGAAAAGACAGGCGGATAAACACAGTTTTACAAAAACTTACCCAGCCGGTTGATCACAAACCTTTGGAGTCGGTTCCTCTTGGGGATCTCTGGGGAGATCCCGGATGAGCCCCCAAATGTTGTACCTCATCCACTGGACCCCAGAAAGACA
>NW_008335784.1:86907-91790 GCF_000622305.1 Nannospalax galili | reverse complement strand
ATGTGCTGACTGTTATCTGTGGGGCCAGGAGTCTCTGTTTTTACCTTATAGAGCAGTTTTTATGCCCGGGCTTGCTTAATCTATAGTTTCCTGGAAGGGGGCGGTGAATAGCAGGTGGGGGTCAGGGCATGCCAGGGCATGTCTAGGCATGTCTAAAGCAACAGCCAAGCATTTTACAGAAGCTAAAAGAGCAATTAGTGGGGGTCTGGAGGGATTGGGGGGTAGTGGGTGAATGAAGAGGGTCTCAGGGTTCTATACTTTAAATCAGACTTACACAGATTTCAGCAAGGTGGAAATCTGGTCTAAACCAGAATCTGCAATAGAATACAGACATAGGTTCCAAGAGCACACTGGACATTGGGAAGGATCACCCAGAGCTGTGTCCAGTATCTGTGACCTGACTTCACAAGAGACCACACAGGGGTATGACCATAATTGCAGACCACTCCATGAAAGATCATACAGAGGTATGAAAAGGATTCATAATTGGTCCAGTTAAAGACTTTCCAGAGCTGTGACAAGAATCTGTGTGTGATCTGACCTAGCAAAGGACTGCCCAGGGGGGTGACCACAATTAAAATCCAACTAGTGAAGGACCACCTAAAACTCTGACCAGTGCTCACAGCTACACCAGTGAAAGACTGCCCAGAGCCGTGAACATCTGCCACCAAATGTGCAAAAGTTCACTCGGGTGTGATTGGCATCTTGAAGCAAGGAAGTGGACACCTAGATTGAAACTAGAACCATAACCCAGATGAAAAATCACAATCACATTCAGGCTCTGTGTGTCACTCAGCTCTCTTCCCTCCACTCTAATTCTTCCATTAGTTATACCTAATGTCAGTTTAGCAATCTCTCTCTCTCCCAATCTCTCTCTCTCCCAATCTCTCTCTCTCTCTCTCTCTCTCTCTCTCTCTCTCTCTCTCCCTTTCCATTTTCAGTTTGATATGCTGGTCTGGTTTAGAGAATGTCTCTACTTCAGTCTTCTGTTCACGTGTATCTCTTTCTCTCTTCCTTCTACCTTTTGCCAGAGCTGCTTTATCCCCTCCCCATCCCTATTCTTCCATTGTATGTCCTCTTTCCTCTGTTTTGTATCTGTCATCCTAATTTTAATCACTGGTTTTTCTCTGGTTTTTTTTTTTTTCCTTTTCCACTCATGCCTGCAGTAAAAATTATCTTATTGCACATAGTACTACCAATGTTACTTTATGGAGTGGTTTGAATGAAAATGTCCTGCATAGGCTCCAAGTATTTGGATATTTTGCCCCCAGTTAGTGGTGCTGTTTGGGGAGATCTTAGAAGATGTGGCCATGCAGCAGGAAGCACATCACCGGTAGGGGGCTTAGACAGTTCTTAAGCCTTGCAGGATCTCCAGGGCTCTCTTATTTCCTGTGCCTGCTTAAAGATGTGAGAGCTTAGCTTCTGCTCCTCTGCCCGCCTCCTCTGCAGCCATGCCTCCCAGCCAGGATGGACTCTGCCCCATGGAACTGTAAGCTCAAATAAACTCTTCCTTCTATAAGTTGCTTTCGTTAGTGTTTCTATCATAGCAGTAGAAAAGTAACTATACACTTTATTTCATAAAATCATTAGAATTGACAGGAACTAGTATTATATTTTCATATTGGACTTACACTTTAGGCTGAGTTGGATAGAGAGGAATGACACCTTGACTCCACTACAACCTAGTCCCACTTGAGCATAGTAAGAAACTCCACAGAAAGAATGTTGATTTAAAATATATCCAAACACTCTCCAACCCACAGGCCTCTCTCTCTGGGGTAAGTTGATTGTGCTCTCCCTGCCTTGACTCCCTCAGCCTCGTTCACCCTCCCATCTCCCCCCCCCCACGTCTCTCCTCCTAGCCTGGGTCCTCTCCCATTCCTTGTTTTGGCACCCCAAACACCTAGGGAACCACCACTGCTTACTGATCCTTTTCATCCAGACCAACTCAGTGCCTTCTCAGGTCCCCAGGAGCACTGCTTCTGGGCCTGGCCCCGCCCTCACCTCCCTCTGCTTCACTGGGCCTGCAGGACCTGCAGTCCTCTCTCCAACCCACAGGACTAACTCTGGGGTAAGTTCATCATGCCCTCTGCACCTTGACTCCCCCAGCCACACTCACCTTCCCATCTCCCCTACTGGTCTCTCCTCCTAGCCTGGGTCCTGTCCTATTCCTTGTCTTGGTGCCCTAGACACCTGGAGAACCACCACTGCTTCTTCCTGATCCCTTGCATCCAGAGCAACTCAGATCCTTCTCAGGTCCCCAGGAGCACTTCTTCTGGGCCTGGCCCTGCCCTCACCTCCCTCTCCCTCCCTGGGTGTGCACAACCCACCAGCCTCTTTCCTGGATGCTGGGGCTGACCTTTCCTCTTCCTGATCTTTTCTATCCAGACCAACCCAGTGAATCAGTGCAGTCTCAGAAGCCCTTGGGGCCACTTCCAGCCCCCATTTTCCTTTGCATCTCTAGGTGACACAGCCACCATATGCCCTAGACCAGCATCTTTCCTGGGCCCAGCTCCACAGCCAGTACAACCCCCAAAATCCTGAGCCCAAAATCTTTCCTGGAGCTATCCAGACCTTAGGAGAAAGCCTGAGAGCCTCTGATCCTCATCTGACTTGGGCCTCTGTGGGAACTCCTGAAAACAAAAGCAATCTGGCCATTCTAATATGAAATCAAAAGAGAGAACCAGAAGATTAGAGAATCAGTTTTTCACACCCAAAAAGTAAACCACAAAGACACATAAAGTTCACAAAAAGAAGCAGACCTAAACTTGAAGGCCTGAGTCTCACAAAAGAATCAGAAACTACAAAAGAAATTCACACATCAAAATCACAGACTAAAAATAATTACATGAAAAACCAAAATAACATATCCCCACCAAATACCAATAGTCCTCTAGTTGAGTACAATGAGAATTTCCCAGAGAAAATGCAGGACATGGAACTCAAAAGAACAATAATAAACATGATAAAAGAATTCAGTGAATTTGAAGAACACACAAAGAAATCAAAGAACTGAAGGAAGATAGTGATAAACTTCCGAATGAATTCAGAAAAGAGACAGAAATATTGAAGAATACTCAGGCTGAAAAGAAGGAAGTGAAACACTCAGTACACCATTTAGAAATGACAGGAGAAAGCCTCACCAATAAGATGAATGAAATGCAAAACAGAGTATCAAGACTGAAAGATAAAGTGGTTGAACTAGACCACTAAGGCAAAGATTACGAAAATTTTAAGAAATCACAAGAATGGAATATACAGAAATTGTGTGACACCATAAAAAGACCAAACTTATGAATCATAGGAAGGAGAAGAATCCCAAGATAATGGCTTGGACCAGATCTTCAACAGAACCATGGAAGAAAATTTCCCAAAAAATTAAAGAAAGACATGACCATGCAAATACAAGAAGCATATAGAACACGAAACAGACAGGACCAGAAAAGAAACGCTCCACAGCACATCATAGTAAAAACATTAAGTGTACAGAACAAAGAGACAATACTGAAAGCTGCAAAAGAAAAACAAGTCACATATAAAGGAAAACCCATTAGGATTACAGCTGTTCCATGACATAAATAGGCTGAAGGAATTCATGTCCACAAAACCAGCCCTTCAGAGAGTTCTGGAAGCAATACAAAGTGCTGAAGAAAGGAATGACTATACCCAAGGGATTGCGGAAAGAATTCCAATGAAGGTATAACTGTGGAAAAGTACAGCTATATCAAGAATGTAAACAAATAAAAATGACAGGATTGAATATTCATCTTTTATTAATAACTTTAAATATTAATGGACTGAACTCCCCAGTCAAAAGACACAAACTTTGTGAATGGATTAAGAAACAAAACCCATCTTTTTGTTGTCTGCAAGAAACTCATCTCACTTTCAAGGACAGACACTATCTTAAAGTGAAAGAATGGAAAAAAGTATACCAAGAAAATGGTACTAAGAAAAAAGCAGGCATAGATATTCTAACATCTAACAAAATAGACTTTAAACTAAAATTAATAAGAAGAGATAAAGAGGACCACTTCATTCTGAACAAAGGAACAATAAATCAAGAAGTTATTACAATCATGAACATATATTCACCAAACTCTGGTGCACCCAACTTCATAAAAAAAAAAAAAATACTACAGGACTTTAAGACCCAGATTAATCCCAACTCAATAATAGTAAGGGACTTCAATACCCCACTGTCTCCATTAGATAGGTCAACAGGGCAGAGAGTTAATAGAGAGACATCTGAAATATACCATACATCAAATGGATCTAAGAGACATCTACCAAATATTCCACCCAAGCAACAAAGAATATACTTTCTACTCCAAACCCCATGGAACTTTCTCCAAAATCGACCATAAACTGAGGCACAAAACAAGCTTCAACAAACATGAAAAGATTGAAATAATTCCATGCATTCTATCAGACCACAATGCAATAAAGCTTAAAATCAACATCAGAAGAAGCCACAGTAACCACATGAATGCATGGAGATTAAACAACACACTCCTGGATGATGAATGGGTCAAAAGAGAAATTAAGAAAAAAAAAAGTATTCCTGGAACTATATGAAAAGGACAATATAACACAACAAAACATTTGGGACAAGCTGAAAGCAGTCCTTAGAGGAAATTTTATAGCTCTAAGTGTCTACGTCAAAAAATTGGAAAGAGCACAAGTAAATGACTTAGCGTTGCAACACAACACAACTTAAAAAGCAATAGCAAATGAAACCCAAACCCAGCAGACAAGAAGAAATAAAAAAAATCAGGGCAGAAATTAATGAAATTGAAACAAAGAAAACAATACAAAGAATCAACAAATCCAAGAGCTGGATCTTTGAAAAGATAAACAAGATTGACAGACCTTTGGCCCAG
>NW_008335784.1:84430-86721 GCF_000622305.1 Nannospalax galili | reverse complement strand
AGCTAAACCAGCCCAGGACTAGATGGATTTACAGCAGAATTCTATCAGACATTTAAAGAAGATCTGTATCCAATACTACTTAATTTATTCAAAAAAATAGAAATGGAGGGAAAACTTCCAAATTCCTTCTATGAAGCCAGCATCACTCTCATACCAAAGCCAGGTAAATATACAACCAAAAAAGAAAACTATAGACTCATATCTTTAATAAACATAGATGCAAAAATTCGCAACAAGAAACTTGCAAACCCCAAACAGACACACATCAAAAAGATCATCCACCATGATCATGTCAGCTTTATCCCAGAGATGCATGGATGGTTCAATATACATAAGTCAATAAATGTCATAAATCGTATAAATGGGCTCAAAATCAAGAACCACATAATGATTTCAATAGATGCAGAGAAGGCCTTTGACAAAACTCAACATGCATTTCTGTTCAAAGTCCTAGAGGGAATTGGACTGGAGGGAACATACCTCAACATAATTAAAGCCATATATAACAAACCCACAGCCAACATCATTCTAAATAGAGAAAAACTGGAAGCATTCCCATTGAAATAAGGAACCAGACAAGGCTGTCCACTATCTCAACTTCTCTTTAACATAGTGTTTGTAACTCTTGCAAGATCAATAAGACAAAAGCAGGAAATTAAAGTAGTAATAATTGGAAAAGAAGAGATTAAATTATCCCTTTTTGCAGATGATATGATGCTATATCTAAGAGACACCAAAAATTCCACCAGAAAACTCCTAGAAATTATTAACACGTTCAGTAAAGTGGCAGGTTACAAAATTAACCTACAAAAGTCTGTAGCCTTTCTATATACAAAAAATAAACAATCAGAGAAAGATCACGTGGAAACATTACCCTGCACAATAGCTGCAAAAGTAATAAAATATCTCAGAATAAACCTGACCAAGGACATTAAAGAGTTCTATAATGAAATTTTTAAATCTTTAAATAAAGATATTGAGGAAGACATCAGAAGATGGAAGGGCCTCCCATGCTCATGGATTGGAAGAAATAATATTGTGAAAATGACCATCCTACCAAAAGTCATATATAGATTCAATGCAATGCCACTCAAAATCCCCATTACATTTTTTCATAGAATTGGAAAAAAACATCCTAAGTTTCATGTGGAAACACAAAAGTCTTCGGATAGCCAAAACAACTCTGAGCACTAAGAGCAATCTCGGGGGGATTACTATACCAGATTTTGAGCTGTATTACACAGATATAGTCATAAGAACAACATGGTACTGGCACAAAAATAGACCCATAGATCAATGGAACAAAATTGAAGATCCAAATATGAGTAAATGCAATTTCAGCTTCCTGATATATGACAAAGGGGCCAAGAATATTCACTGGAGAAAAGACAGCATGTTCAGCAAATGGTGCTGGCAAACTGCATCTCCACCTGTAGAAGAATGAAACTAAACCCCTATCTTTCACCCTGCACAAAGTCAAATACAATCGGATCAAAGACCTCAATGTAAAGCCTGAAACTCTGAAACTATGAATAGGAAACATTGGGAAAAACCTACAAGATATAGGTGTAGGAAAGGATTTTCTAAGCCAGACACCAATTTCTCAGGAAACACGGGCAAAAATTAACAAATGGGACCTCATTAAACTAAAAAGCTTCTGTACATCAAAGGAGGCAACCAGGGACGTGAACAGAAAACCCACAGAACGGGAGAAAATTTTCACCAGTGACACATCCGACAGAGGTTTAATATCCGGAATATATAACAAACTCAAAAAACAGAGAATCAAGACAAGAAGCAACCCAATTAAAAGGTGGGCTAAGGAGTTGAACAGAGAGTTCTCAAAAGAAGATATAAAGATGGCCATGAAACATCTTAAAAGATGTTCAACATCACTAATAATTAGGGAAATGCAAATTAAAACCACTCTAAGGTTTCATCTTACCCTAGTCAGACTGGATAAGATCAAGAGAACAAACGATACCAAATGTTGGAGACAATGTAGGGAGAGTGGAACACTCATCCACTACTGGTGGGGATGTAAACTTGTTCAACTCTATGGAAAGCAGTGTGGAGAACTCGAAACTACAAATGAACCTACCATTTGACCCAGTTATACCACTCCTTGGCATATACCCAAAGAACTCATCCTATTGCAGAGACACTTGTACCTCCATGTTTGTTGCTGCTCTTTTCACAATAGCTAAGAGATGGAAGCAACCTAAGTGTCCCTCAATTGACAAATGGATAATGAAAAAGTGGTTCATTTATATGATGGAGTTTTACTCAGG
>NW_008335784.1:83167-83630 GCF_000622305.1 Nannospalax galili | reverse complement strand
TGCATTAAGATACCTCATTAAAGCAGTCAGGGGCTCCTCCCAAGCCCATGTGACCTCTGAGGAACATATCCTCAAACGACCTTAAGAGTAAAAATAAATTGGTTTATCTGAATCAACTGTATGGCCTTAAACACCCAAAAGGAAAGTGTAACCAAAGAATAAATGGGCCAACATAACTTCATAAGAGTCCATATGTATAGCTAAAGGCTACATAACAAGAAATAATGCCAGATAGGAGATACCTTCTTTTGAGTTGTTGGCCAGGTGGCCAGAAAGGACTCCCATTAGTAATCCAGCATAGAACTGGGAAAATGAATAGCAGACTCCAATATTATCAGAAGGAATGTCGACAACTGATTACTACTAGATGAGGAAAGGTTGATCTTCCAAAAACAAGGGACTCTAGATAGGCTGACTAGACTCAGTGGAAGTACTTTCATTAGGGAATGGCTGGGGATGCTGG
>NW_008335784.1:58956-83114 GCF_000622305.1 Nannospalax galili | reverse complement strand
GGGAGGCTATGGGAGGGTGCCATCTGGGAAGTGGGTGTGTAGTTGAATAAGATGGTTTGGGATGTTCTGTGTGATATACACTCACACAAAAAAATCAACAAATTAAAAAAATGTATTATATTTGAGGAAGAAGCATAGAAATTTACATCAGCAACCGATTATGACTAGTAATAATCAGATACACACAGATTAGAGATGCATACCCCAACATCTCAGTGTTAGCCAAAACAAAGAGTCTTTCTGCAAGGAACAATATATTCTAAAATGAAATGGAGATCTTTTTTAAAGGTTAAAAACTCATTCAATTTTATATCTTACTGGGCTTATACTGTGTTCAATATTGTATAACTGTATTAATTCAACTGTGTACCTAGAAACTTGCACCCACTTGTGAAAGAGATGTACTCTTGCTGTGGACTGTGTTACTGAATATGTTAAAGCTGTAGTGAAATGCTTCTTCTAATCATGTAGTTATTAAAAAAATTTTTAAATGTTAAAAAATAATAATAATTCTTCAATGCATAAAATTTGGTCCTTAATAATTAGTGGATGTGAAAAAATTACCGTTGAAATCTACCTGATGCTTTTATATCCATGCTCAGACGTCAAGGAGCTCAGAAAGTAACCGACTGTGTCTAGTAATAATCAAATATATAGAGATTAGAAATGCATGTGCAAACATCTTAATGTCAATTGCATTAAAATGAATTTTTCTATATAAAACTGTGTATTTTAATAATGAAATGGAGATTTTTTTAAAAAGGTTAAAATCTCATTTGATTTTAGGTCTTAAAGGGTTTATACTGAGTACAATATTGTATAACTGTAATAATTCAACTATAAACCTGAAAATTACAACCAATTTTGAAAGAAATGCATCTTAGCTCAGGAAATTGTTATTGAATATGTCAATGCTGTTGTAATGAAATGCTTCTTCTAAGTATGTGGTTATTAAATAAATAATTAAAAAATATTTCCAAACATTGGCCTCATCTCAGAGGTGCACCTCCCAACACAAAAACAAAAGAACATGAAAAACCAAGGCCACATGATGTCTCCAAAATTACTACTTCCATAGCAGTGACTTCCAATGTGAGTGAATTTAGATGAAATCACAGACAGAAAATTCAATAGCATGAAAATAAATAGGGTACAAATGAACTCCTGAATGAATTAAAGAAATAAAACCGGTTGAATAAAGTAAGGAAGTCAGTATAGGGTATGAAAATAGACTTCAATAGACAAAATTATTGAAAAATCAAACTGAAATGCTGGAAATAAAATCTCAGGGCTGAGGAAATGGCTCAGTAGGTAAGAGCACTTTCTGTGAAAGTATGAGGATGTGAGTTCAAATTCAAATACCATAAGAACCTGGGTGTGGTTGCATGTACCCATAACCCCACCACTGTGGGGGTCAGAGAGAGGAAGTTTACTGGGACTTTGGAGCTTTCAGTCTAGCTTCATGTTCAGTGAGAGACTACCTCAAGGAAATTAGGTGAAGCATGAGAGAAGAGGACACCAACCATCCCCATCCAGGCCCTATACATACATTCACAGATGCAGACACTTGCACACTCACACTCATGTATACACACACACACACACACACACACACACACACACACACACACGAAAAGTTCAACAGGTCTGTTGTGTAGCAATTTCCTTTGATATAAAATATTCCCTCTTAGAGGGAAGCTCATTGAGACACAGGATGTTCTAAAAGGTATGAAACATTCATGGAAAACTGATTAAAAGTCAGGAAGTAAACTCTAAGGCTTCAGGAAGTCCCTGAAATTGACCAGATTCACTAGCTCACTACTTCTCCAAGCTTACATAAGAAGTACCAATGCTAAGAGATACTCTCAGACCAGCAGAGCTGCCAGGAAGAAACACTCTCCAACCTGTTGAGTTGATTGAAAGTAGTGTAGTAAGCTCCAGGTTCCCAGCTTTCATGAGCAGTCACCCATACCGGGATATGCTTCTGGTAATGCAGCTGTCTTTGACTCATTTTTGCTTCTAAAGTGATCCCTTACCATACTCCTTTTAGTAACCCCAATAAAGCTAATTAATTCCCCAAGTTGGACTTTAGGGATATCCTTACTTTCTTCTGTCATTTTTTCCTATCTAGGGTTGAGTGCATATTTATTTACATCTCCCCAGGATTAATGTCACACAATAAAATCAAGTTAAGAGTTATAGGGGAAACCTAGACTGGATCAAGTGAAGCATATTACATCAAGACTTGAAGACAAGGTAGAACTGAAATATTTAGAAAATCAGGATATATTAATAATAAAGTATAAACAATATGTATATACATGAGATCCATTAGACACTATGTAAAAACAAAATCTATAATCATGGGCAGAGAAGGAGAATAATTTTATGGTAAAGGTAGAAAAGATATTTCCAACAAAATCATAGCCAAAATTTTTCCCAAATCCAGAGATGACCTTTAAGTACATGAAATATTTAAAACACCAAACAGACAATACTACAAAAGAACTCCCACATACACATTGTATTATAGTTAAAACATTAAATATATAAGCAAAGAAAATACGTTGAAAGCTGAAAGAGAGGACCAGCAAGTCACATATAAAGACAGACTAGTCAAAACTTTGACAGACTTCTCAACTGAATCTTTCAAAGTCAGGAGGGCATGGAATGATGTGTTTCAAGCTCTGATAGACAATAACTACCAATTCAGATTATTTTATCCAGAAAAACTGTCCTTCATAACTGAAAGAGAAAGCAAAACTTTCCCTGCTAAGCACAAACTAAAAGAACTCATAACCACTAAGCCAGCACATTAAAGATACTTGAAAGACTACTACTCAGAAGAGAAGGATAAATACAACCATAGGGCACAGGAAAGAATAAACAGCACTAGAAAGGTAAGGAAGCAAATGAGGATTAGGAAAGTATGAAACACTGTGAAGCATCAGAGGAAGAAATGCATATCTTTCAAAGTAGCTCTGAATGTTATCACTCAATTCCTCTATCAACAGATATAAACTAGCATCTTGGATTGAAAAAAAAGGACCTGTCTCTATTTTTACCTATAAGGCACTTGCCTCAGTAACTAAAACAAACATGAGCCTCAGGGGAAAAGGAAGGAAAAAGACACTCCAAGCTGATAGAAATGGAAGACAAGCAGAGATGGCAATTCTATTTCCTGACCAAATAGCCTTCAAGTCAAAATAAGTTAGACTAGATAAAGAAGGCCATCACAGACTGATTAAAGGAACAATTCACCAAGAAGACATTGTAATTCTAAATGTGTAACAAACTTAGGTGTTCTCACTTTCATAAAACAAATACTACTGGATATAAGAACACAGATTGACCTGAACACAATAACAGTAAATGATTTCAATAGTATACTCTCACCAGTAGGCAAGACATTCAAGCAAAAAAAATTAACAAAGAAATATCAGAGTTAAATGTCATTATAGAAGAGATAAACTTAACAGATACCTACAGAATATTTTACACAATACTACAGAATACAGATTTTCATCAGAAGGCCCTGGAACTGTCTCTAAAATAGGTCACAACATTTTAATAAGGTCTCACTTGTCAATTATTGACCTTAATTCCTGAGCAACTGATGTCCTATTTAGAAAGTCCTTTCCTACACCTCTGTCTTGTAGGGTACTGCCTATGTTTTCTTCTAACAGTTTCAGAGTTTCGGGTTTCATATTGAGGTCTTTGATCCATTTGGAATTGACTTTTGTGAAGGGTAAATGAGAAGGTTCTAATTTCATTCTTCTACAGGTGGAGAGCCAGTTTTGTCAGCACCATTTGTGGAAGATGCTGTCTTTTCTCAAGTGTGTGTTCTTGGCATGTTTATCAAATATCAGGTGGCTGAAATCTCATGCACTTATGTTTGGGTTCAGAATATACAAAGAATGCTAAAACCAAAGAAATAAGAAAACAAATGACCTAATAAAAAGATGGACTAAGGACATAAACAATGAGTTTTCCAATGAAGCAATAAAAATGACTAAGAAACACATTAAAAAGAGCTCAACCGTTTTAGTAATAAGAGAAATGCAAATCACCACTTTAAGATTTCATCTTACACTACTCAGGCTGGCTAAGATCAAGAGAATAAATGATGCCAAATGCTGGCGAGGATGTGGAGAAAGGGGAACACCCATTCACTGCTGGTGGGAATGCAAACTCCTGAAACCACTATGGAAAGCAATATGGAGTGTGGGTCTCTCTTCCCTTGTGGGTCGTTGGCCACCGATTCATGAGAACAAAGGGAGCAGAAGTGACAAACAGGGTCAGGACGGCTGTGAGTATGACAGAAAGAACTTCCGGGAGTCAGTTTCAGTGAAACAGCTCATTTATTTAGGGGAGTTGGAGGGAATTTATAGGGTGAGGAGGGCAGCCAAAGCTTTACCTGATAGGTGTTCATAGTATGCTTTATTTACATGTGACAGGAGGACCCTATCATGCAGAAAGGGGAGGTGGGATTGACTGGCTGTAGTGCAATGCCTAATTATCATACAGGAAAACCAGGGGCAGCATTTGCAGGGAACTATGTCAAAGGTCATGTTCCAAATAAGGTCAGGCATCTGAACTTGGAGACACTTTCCAAATAAGGTCAGGCAGAGAGTAGGAAGCCCCTGCTGAGAAAGGGAGTGCTCCATTTTGAGCCGAACTTGGAGAGCTGTCTGGACATGGTAGACTATGACCTTAACGGCAGGGTCCCCCAACAATGGAGAACGTTTTAAAAAACTAAAAATGAATCTACCATATATCCAATGATACCACACCTTGGCATATATGCAAAGGACTCATCCTACTGTAGAGATATTTATCCATCTGTGTTTGTTGCTGCTCTTTTCACAATAGCTAAGAAATGGAAGCAACTAAATGTCCCTTAACTGAGGAATAGATAATGAAAATGTGGTATATTCACACAATGGAGTTCTACTCAGTGGTATGAAAGGATGAAATCTTGAAATTTGCAAGCAAATGGGTGGAACTAGAAATTTTTATACTAAGTGACGTAACAGACTCAGAAAAACAAACGACATATGTTTTTCCTCATTGGTAGATCTTAGCACCAATCCCTTATATGTGCGTATATTTCTTGATGTCACAGCAAAAACCAGGAAAATGGAAAAGAACCATAGAGGCAAAGGAAAAGAAGGAGCCTGACAAAAGGATAAAGTAGGAAACAGATGTTACTAAGAGAGAAATGGGGGAAATGGAGCTATTCAATGGGGAAGGGAGAAGGAGGTAAAAAGAACCATGGGGATAAAGGGGAAAGAAGAACTCAAGAGAAAGGGGACAATAGGAGACAAGTATTATAGAGGATAAAATGTGGAAAATGGAGTTACTTAAACTGGGGAGGGAGGAGGGAAGTTAGACAGGGAGAGAGAGGAGAGATAAATAAAGCTTAGGTGGTGTAAAAATCCAGAAGGAAATGTATTAACTCAAAAACCCACTAAAAAATACACATACGATATCTGAACGTAAGTGCATGTATATACCTGAAGGCTATATAACAAGAAACACAGTGCCAGACAGGAGAAACTTCCCTTTGAGTTGTTGGTCAGAATAGTCCAAGAGACTCCCAAAATAATACAGCTTATTGCTACAGTCCTTGATTACCTCCCAGAACTGAAGGTAACACCTTATTGCTGAAGACAGGACATAATTTAGGCACAGGACCTGGAGCAATGGAGACCACCTACCTGAAGCCTACTGAAGCCTAGCTCTCATAGTTCTAGAGGACATTTTTCAAGCTGCTAAGGGAGAAAATCAATCAGTGGTCCAACCCCAGATTTAAAGCCTAATAATCACCAGGACTGGCACAGCAAAATATCACTATTGGTGCAATACTGGAAGTTTTATCTAGGGGGTAATCAACAACTGTCTAATTGGACTTAAAGCCCTGTCAGTGGGAGGGAACTCATGGGTGGCACTGTAAATATAGATAAATACACATTACACATGGCTGGAGAAGTCATAGATCCCAGGGAAAGCCCTATCTCTGTCATATCTCTAGAAAAATGAAATTTCTTACTGTATGCCAAATATGGATCCTTATGTTTACAGATAAGTATACTGTACACCACTCATCAAAGAAGCTTTTTGCAATAGACAGAGGCTATTAGAGAGTTTCTTAACTGGTCACACACAGTGAATATTTATCTAAGAGATGCCCAGCCCTAAGTGACACATCTACAGTGGAACCTCTACACCTAAGGCTCATGAAACATACTGGAATAGAGGGTAGAGAGAATACCAGTGCATCTACAACTCTCACCAACAAAGCTTCCTCATACAACAGAATGTGATGCACACGGAAGGCCACAACTGGCCAAGTTTAAGAGCATAAGAGACTGCAGAGTGTGCGCCCCTCAGTAGGACTCCTATATTGATTCTTACCCACACATAACTCAGGGATTATTGCAGATGAGGAAGCAGAAAGATTGAAAGAACCAGAGTTGGTGCATGAGCATAAGGAAACAGAGGCTTCCAGGCCTTTGGGAACTCATATGAATTTGCAACAATAGTGATAGCATGCACAAGATCCATGCTGACTTAATCAGTCAAAAAATCCCAGCAGAGAACTGTGGAAATGGGCAGCAGGCACAACACTAGCCAAAGAACTATTGGCAAGGGATTACTGCAGAGTGAGGGAGAGTAGATCTTCATTGAGTGATGCTAGATAGGCTGACTAGACTGCGGTGGATGAACTTCCACTGAGGGACAAGCTGGGTACAAACACTTGTCCAGATAAGACTTAACATATATGAAAGAATGTATGAAATTCCAGTGGGGGAATGGGCACGTGTGAAGGGGCACAAATGGAGGAGGGGGACTAAATTTGATCAAGACCTATTATAAGAAATACACAAAAACTCAGTAAAAATACACATAAAAAAGAAAATCAGAGAAATTCCTAATAAATAACAGTGATGCACCTCAAGTTCTTAAAAAATATAAGAACAAGCCAAGCACAAAATCAGAAGATGGAAATAAATAATAGCAATTAGGATAGAAATTAATTAAATACAAATTACAGAAACAAGACAAAGAATCAATGAAACAGTTCTTCAAAAAGATGAGAAAGATTGAAAAACATGAGGAAGCTTCTACAGTTAGAATTCTGAGTCACACTGGTCTATGTATATAAGTCAATAGGAGTCACAAACACTATGTATATTTTGCAGAGTAATAGTAATAGGCTGTCGTCTATGTCCTGTGACCTATTTAGCTACAGGTTCCTAGACCTGATATCAGTATCAGGTATGGGCTCCATCTTGTTAGCAGACCATAAATTCAATCAGAAAGTAGTTTGTTACTCACAAAATGTTCATGAGATCCACAACAGACCAAAGTGCAGAGAATAAGGGACTGCAGAGTGCTTATCCCTGAATAGGACACCTACATCAAACTTCTACCACCCAGTGTTCAAAGATCATTGCAGAAAAGGGGGCAAAAAGATTGTAAGAGCCAGTGGTGGTGGATGAACACAAGGAAGCAGAGTTTCCCAGACAACTGGGTAGCTACTCACTTGAACTCACAGCAGTGGCGACAGCATGCGTAAGTCCCATGTAATCTCAAGTCAGACAAAATCCCAGCATAGACAAGGGAAAGTGGGGAAGAAACCCCAACCTTAGTGGAAGAACTACTAGAAACTCATAACTGTCTGGAGAGGGACAATCAGTTTTTTTTAATGGTATAATTCTGGGTAGGTTAACCAGGCTCCAGTGGTAGGACCACACCCAAAGGCATTTGGTGCATAGAGCACATGAAATCCGATGAATCAGATGGGAGTTAGTAAGGGGGGTGAGATGACAGGAGAGAGGCTCTAAATATCAACAAAATATATTGTATGGAATTCATAAAAATGCAGCCTTTCAGTAAAAATTCTATTAAAAAATATTGAAATTGAAACATGTATATCTAAGCTTTCAAAGCTAGCACCCAGCTGTGAGAGACAACATGTGATGCTGGTCTTTCTGAGTCTGTATTGCCTCACTCAAGATGATTGTTTCCAGTTCCACCCATTTACCTGTGAATTTCATAATTTCATTTTTAAAGGGCTGAATAATATTCCATTTCGTATATGTACTACACCTTCATTATCCACTCATTAGTTGGTGGACATTGCAAATCAAATTTACTTCTGAGAGGTGCACACGTGGCTCCCTTACAACCACTGACCAATATTCTTCTAAACTACAGTTTAGGGATTAAAGACATTTATTTGGGCTTCCTAGCAGAGCTCATAATGTCAGGGAGGGGTTACTTACAAAGGTATGGACACCCATGGGCTTTTTACCCTACATCTTGGCTGAACTTTCTAGATCTGTGCCCACCAGCCCAAGATGATGAAGTTCCCCCTCCTCCCTGGCTTCTTCCATACCTATCCTTAGACCCTCCCCCTCATGCAACTGAAGCTGACCAGTTGGGTGGAAGGAGTGACTATCTCCCTCCCTTTCTTTGGAGTCTCTTAGGGTTCAGACATCCAACTGTTGCTGGTCCTTTGGAGGATGCGCCTATCCAACAGACATCTAGGTTGTTTCCAATTCCTGGCTATTATTAAAATAGCAGCAATGAACATAAATGAACAGGTATTTTTGTAGTAGGGTATAGAGTCTTTTGGGAATATGCCCAAGAATAGTATGGCTGAATCATATAACAGATCAATTTCAAGCTTTTTGAGGAATCTCCACACTGATTTCCACAGTGGCTATACCACTTTGCATTCCTACCAGTAGTGGATAAGAGTTCACCTTTCTCCACATCCTCACCAGTACTTGTTACTCTTTGATTTTGGGATCTTTACCATTCTGAGAAGGGTAGGTAAAAATCTCAAAGTAATTTTAATCTGCATTTCTCTAATGACTAAAGATGTTGAACATTTTTAAAGTATTTCTCAGCCATTTATGTTTCATCTTTAGAGAACTCACTGTTCAGCTCCTTGCTCCAGTTTTTAATTGGGTTTTTTGTTATTTTGATGCTTAGATTTTTTAAATTCTTTGTGTATTCTAGATACTAACCCTCTATCAGAGGTATAGCTGGTAAATGTTTTATTCTCATTCTGGAAGTTGCCTCTTCATTCAAATGATGGTATCCTTTGATGTAAAGAAGTGTTTTAGTTTCATGTGACCTCATTTCTTAGTTTTTGGACCTAATGCTTGTGTTATGTATTGAGTATGGGGAGTGATAAGTAACACTAAAGGCCTTTAGGAAAAGCCATATGGAAACCTATGAGTATAGAAACTTCTTAAAGTATATATACATAAGCATCATAAACAGAGTTTAAAAGAAGTTATCTTATGTTAGGGAGGCATTTCCCTTTCTAGACATCATAGGATAATGGGAAAGAAACCTAAAAGGGAGGAATAGATACCCTCTCTCTAGAAGCTATTGACCAGGGATCTCATAGACCCTCAAAAAATAATTGGAAATTGCCCCTGCCCTTGGCTACCCACCAAAACTGCATGATAAGACCCTACATACATGAGCTGAAGACACTACAAACATTAGCTGTAGAACAAGGAGAAATCTAGCTGGCAATGACTTAAGGGCCTCATTTCTACTGCTATAAAAGAGGGACAAAGATTATGGCAGTAACCAACCACTCTTTAATGTGATTTTAGGTGCACTTACTAAAGTGGAACCCCTACCTGACATTTATATTGAGCTTAGGAACCTGAGGCTAAACAGGAAAGAGGGGAAAGCTTAATATTAATTTTGTACTAAATAGTTATCCTATTAAACTGACTCTTAATGACTTATTATTATACCCATGGATTAATGCATATCTGGATTCTCACCAGAGAATTGTCCTTATGCAACTGATGGTGATTAACACAGAAACCCCTAACTGGCCAATGTGCAAAGGCGAAGAGGCTACAGAGTGATTATCCCATATATCAAACTTCTGCCTTCCAAGGTTCAGGGATCATGGCAGAAGAGGGAAATAAAAATTGGTAAAAGCAAAAGGTGGTGAATGATCATAAAGAAACAGTTTTCCAGACAGTTGGTTAGTTACTCATATAAGCTCACAGCAAGGGTGACAGCATGTATAAGCCCCATATAAGATCAAACCAGAATTTTAAAAATTCCAGCATAGACTTGAGGAGGTAAACAAGAGCTCCAAGCCCACCTAAGGAAATTGTGTTAACAGATAGCTTCTGAAAGGGGAAGAGACAGTTTCTTTCAAGCATGGGACTCTTAGTAGGTTAACCAGGCTCCAGTGGGTGGACCCACACTAAAGAACATTTTGAGACACGTATTAGACTCTATAGGCCTTCATATATATATATTCTCCGTTTGCCCTGGGCGCCACCTGCGGCCACTCTTCTGCTTGCCAGGTGCTGTCTCCAGGCGCTGCTCCTCCACTGGCACAGGCACCGCCTGCGGCTGCTCTCCGTTGACTCGGTGCTGACTCCGATTGCATGGGCACTGCCTCTGAGCGCACGGGCAGCTGCAAGCTGTGGTCTCTCTTCCGCTCACTCGGCACTCTCTCCGATTGTTGCTACTTCTGCCCGGTCCAGGACCCCAAGGCTGGTGAGGAGACTGTGTCAGCGGAGCCGTATTCAGACACAGGAGACCAGGTTCAGGATGCAGATCTAGTTTATTGCACAAGGAAAAAGCTTATATAGGGGTAGGGGTTCCCATCAAGAAGTTACAACTCAGATCTTTGGCAGGGATGTGTCCTATCATGACATCGGGAGTCAGACACCTTATTAGCATTATAGGTTTCAGGTTACTTAGGTTCTGGTTTCCTGTATGGGGTCTGGATTCCTGGGAACCATGTAACCCAGGCTGTTGTAATATCTAAGTGTTGCAATTTGGGATCTCAAGGGTGGTGATTAGGGAATGGAGAGCAGTTGCAGGAAGACAAATATTTCACATTATCTCTCATTTGTAGGTCCTAGAACTCATCACACATATCTAAAACAATTTATTTCTATGTATATATAGGATATTAGAGCAGAAGCGAGATTAGGCAAAGGGAGGAGACTAGTAAGAGGGCAGTAAAGGAAAGGACTAAAGAGAGTGAATGGGAAATGGTGAGTATGGTGAAAGAACATGATAGACTTGAAAGAAGCTGAACACTGTGTATAATGAGTCTGCACCAGTAAAAATATTTTTAGGGACTGGAGAAATGACTCAGGAGTTAAGAGCAGTGGCTGCTCTTACAGAAGATCCAGAATCCACAGGGCAGTTAACAACCATCTGTAACTCCAATTCCAAAGGATCTGATATGCTCTTCTGACCTCTGTGGGCATTGCATGATACAGGTGCACTTACATACATGCAAGATAAAATAAGAAATAAATAAATTGAATATTTTTAAAAAATTAGTAAGTCCAAAAACCAAGTTGAAACTTGGCCATCAATAATGATGTGCAAAATTATTTCCTTCTATTTTTTAACTATATGTGGTGTGAGCCTCTTGTTGTTGATGGTTTATTAGTATATGTTTGAGAAAGGAATTGTGAGCATTTTAGAAAATAGGCTTTCAAAAAACCATGACAAAGATACTGATACTTCTATAATTTATCCATGGACAAATAAAAGATGAAGTGCATAAAATAAGAATGAAATGTGAACATTTGTCCTAACTTAGAATTAATCCAATCGGAACAGAGAAGAAGGCATGAGATACAAACAAAAAACATCAAGAAGGACTTTTTTAAAGACAGTTGTAGCATCCTCCAATGCTATGGCTATGTTGAAAGAAATGTGCAGGGAGTTGAGAAATGGTGGAGGGTTTTCCATGCATGTTTTCCAAGTGCCAGCAAAGGCAGTGCTGTGACCCTAGCCCCACGTAAGGGCAGAGTCTATCCATGTCTCTGACCTCTATCATGAAACGCTGCCCATCTTATTTCACTCTGGATTTGACTTTTCCTCCTTGATATGGAAAGCCTACCAGTCCATGTACACTTTGATAAGAACTGTCCATGAAGTATCTGCTTCTAAGTCACAATGTTTACCGGTATCATTTGTTACAACTCCTATAGTGTTGTTTGCTACAGTACAACTGTACTTCACAAGACCCAAGGTTCATCCTCGACCAGCAACTTGGCCCACTTGAGTTACACTGATCTGTTTCTCTTACTCTTTCAGTTTCTAGTAGAATTAAATATGGAATGTCAATAATTAATAGAGCTAGCATATTTATATTTCAGATTGTAATGCCAGTGGAGTAAAAATCTAAAGATATGTATATTCTATGAATACATACATAAAAAGATACAAAGTAACTGAGTGATAATTCTTTACAATAATAGAAATTTTATGTAGTCTCAACTGAAAGATCATGATGTTGCTCTCTGTCTAGCTTTCCATGGGCAGGAATTCAAACCCAACCACTTTCAAAGAACGTGACTGTAGGAATACTGGAGAAGCTTGCCACCCTCCCAGTTGTTGAGTGGATAAACTTGCTCTGCTAATTTCCTTGATTACTAATCAGGCACCAATTTTCTCCACACTTTCTCTTGCCCCTTTTGTCCAGTGTTTTCCTCAGTGAGTGATGTCTGATAAACCTTGGCATAAAACAAGTCGCTCCCCACTCTCATTATCCCCACCTTGCCAACTAGAATCAAATAACTGGAATAATCTGGAAAGCCACTGTCAACTCCAAACTGCTTTCCTCCATGTCTAGTCCATTCTAAGCTCTGCTACCAGATAATTTCTGAGAACATTCAATACTCACCAATTTGAGACTCTGTTCCAGGACCTACAATGGCCCTATTAATCTTTGGGAAGCTTTTAAGACCTGAATTTGGCTTGCTCTGACTGTTGGCACTCCTGTCCACCAAGACATCCTCATAGACGGAACAATGCCCCTTCTGAACTGGGCTCTCCTTGACTCCACACCATTGCCTGTCCTTGTCTTTCCCTAACTCCCCGTCAATGAGAATGCCTTCCTACCCCCTCTGGATTCTCCCCTACCAACTCCATCCTTCCATTTCCAAGTTAAACTCGCAATTCCAGGAAGGACTCCAAACCTTCCAGGATCTGATCGCCTTTCTCTTCCTGTCTATGACAGTCAAAATTAGATAATAGAAGAAATGTTTGTAGATTGTAGACAAAGTATTGCACTATGGAACACCAGAACTGACTAAAAGAGTTCAAAAGCTCCAAAACCTTGAAAGGGATAAATGTTTGAAGACATGAGCATGCTAATTCCAATAATTTTATCACACTTTTGTGCATGAATTAAATTATCACATTATATGCCCCATAAATACATACAAATAATACATGCCAATTAAAATAAAAATCATCTAGATAAGTTGGGGATGGGAGTATACATTATTGGTCTTTGTTAAATCTTTCTTGAGAAAGTGTCTAAAATTTATCTCAATATTCTCCACACAGGTGACACTGGGCCCCTAATGGCTATAGAACAGGTACCTGTTCTTGTGCTCTGAAGAACCACAGTGTTTGGTTGAACGTCAGTGTTCCAGAGCCATATTCATATTCTTTTTCCAAACCAAATCCTCATATTACATCTTCAGCAAATGCAAATCTATTTTGGTTGATTCACAGAAAAGCTTCTATAAACTCAGTCAGTGTTACCCAGAATTGAATGTTTGCCTCTGGGAAGTTTTCACTGCTTTCTCAGAAACACGATTTGGAATCCATGCCCTATTTGGAGTGTGATAAGCTAAGGAGAGTAACTGATGGGAGAGCTTATGGTTATAGAGGTATTGAGATTAGGTCATCCTCAAGTCCTCTGTGTCATCAGCTAGCCTGAACTAAACTCATGTCCTCACATGACCTGAAAGCCTCTTCCAGGATTTCAAAAGACACCACCATAAAGCTTTTACTGTCCATTTTAACACTCAGTTCATTGAGGAGAGGTGTGGCTGAAGTGAACAGAAATGAAACTTGAGATTCTTGCTTTAATTATTAAGACCCCATTCCTTGGAGGCTTGCAGAAGGTCCAGGCCTTTCCTAAATGCCATGAAGCCTTTCTTCAATCATTTCTAATATGAGAATTAGCTTCTCCCTTGATTTTTATTCTAAATGTTAATTATACATTATCAGAAGAACCAGAAATAAATAGCATTTTTATTTTTGGTTTTCTGTGATTATTTAGGTTTCTGTCTTCAGAATGAGGTCATTTCCTTCCTGCTTCATCAGGGATGAATTTAGGTAACAGAATATGGCTGTGGTCCTAAGCTCAATTTCAAAAGAGAAAAATAATTTCACAGCTGACTGCGTGTCTCCACTGCTCTTGCGCCTTCATCTTAATTGAACGCTGTCCATGTGCTTCTTGGCAAACCACATATTCATTCTTCAAAACCAAATTCAGGTATCATTCGCACTGCTAAGCTTTGCCCACTTCTTCCAGTTTAGTGTTCTTTCTTCATCCAATAAAACTCACTCAATTCCTTTTTCAACATATTTTTGAATTTTTGTGCATTTCATATACTTCCTAATTATATTTGGACCCCACTCCCATCTACATTCCCCCCATGGTCTGGCCACAGTATTTCATGCATGTTTTTATATATGTTAAAGTCTATCGAGTCAAGTTTCTGTCCTCAGATGCCCTTCAGTGAATGAGTTCATTCACTTGAGCCTGGTCAATTTATCTAGCATCACTCCCTTAAAGAAGATCAACTCTCCCTCACCCAAGAGTGATCACCTTGGGTGATCAGTGATCGCCAATAGTTACTTAGCTAAGGTTGGGATTTCTTACCCAGTTCCCCAATTCTATGCTGGTTTTTGCCTGTTTTGAGTTTGAATGGGTCTTGTGTATGCTGTTACCATTGTTGTAAGCTCATCTGAACAACTTCCCAGCCACCTGGAAAATTGTTCCCTTGTGGCCATCCACCATCCCTGGCTCTTACAGTCTTCCCCTCTTCCACAATGGTACCTGACCCCTGGGTGAGTTAGGTTTAATATAGGAATCCTATCCAGGGACATGCTCTCTGTAGTTTCTTATTCACTACATTTTGGCCAGTTGTGGCTTTCTGTGCTAATTTCCCGCTTCTTTGAAGTCACAAAGGTTTACTGAACCCCTCTTTTCTATTCCCATCTCATGCCCTGACATACTGCGGCATGTGGGCTTTATCTGCTGCCCTTCATGTCCTTCTGTCTTTCTCAGTCTTCAGATATCCGCTGTTCATGTCTACCACAGAGAAGAGGTCAGTGGAATGACTGACACCAGCAGCTATCAGCTCCTAAGCAGCTGCTCGAGGGGAAGATTGACTCTTCTGACCAGAGGTTTTGAGTTAGAAATTGATTTAAGCTTATAATACAACCTTATTCTGAAATTTAAAGAATGGAAAATGTGGGCTGGAGAGATGGCTTAGTGGTTAAGAGCACTGATTGCTTTTGCAGAGGACCTAGGTTCAATTCCTAGCACCCACACGGCAGCCACGAACCATCCTTAACTTCAGTTCCAGGGAAATCCAAAGCCTTTTTCTGACTTTTGCAGCATTGTGTGGCATGGGTGCACTCACATACATGCAGGCAACACACTCACACATAAAATAAAAATAATAAATAAACTATTTTTAAAAAGAATGGAAAATATGTAATAATGGGTTAATTGTCCTGAGTCTGATCCTTCAACAGAAGTAATCTACATAGCTCCTGACTTTACCTTCTCTTCCTTCTCTGTTAACACCGATTCTTTCACATAATCCTTATTTCTTGTCTGAATCTCCTGATGAACTCTAAACTGGTCTCTCTAACTTGATTATATAGTCTTTCTTCCTAGTCTGCTATAATATATCTTTAACATGACCCCTAATGTGATCTTCCTGAAAATAGATCCAATATCTGTTTGCTTAAAATCCTCTCTGCACTTAAAATCAATCTCTCTCTCTCTCTCTCTCTCTCTCTCTCTCTCTCTCTCAGACACACAGAAATAAAACCTTATTCTGAAATTCAGAGTCCTTGTTGTGATGCTGAACATCCATCCATGACCCCTCCCTTTTCTGTCACTGATACCCCTTCACACACACCCTGTTCTTCCATTATAACCCTTACTGAAGGTCCCTGAATGTTTCAGTCCATCAGAGCGTTATGCCTTGGCATATGTTTCTTCTACCTGCTACGAAATTGTTCATGTCCTTTGTCTTTGTATTAGTCAGCTTTCCATTGCTGTGACAAAATGCCTGAAATAAATCATTGTATTAATTAATTACATTTTTCATTGCTGTGACCAAATTACCTGACAAGAAGCAGCTAAGGATGGAAGGATTTATTGGGGCTCATGTTTTTAGAAGATAGCCCATCGTGCCAGGGAAAACATGGTGGCAGATGTGTGAGGCAGATGATCACATTGTGCTCATAGTCAGGAAACAGAGAGTGATGAATGCTGGTGCTCAGCTCAACTTCTCTTTTTTATTTTTATTTTTTTTTACTAAGGATCCCAGCCCATAGGCAGAGCTGTTCAGATTCCGGGAAAGTTTTCCCTCTATAGTTAAATTTTTCTGAAAATGCCCCGGAATTTCCTGATATAATTGTATTTCTGATACATTTCCTGATACAAATGTGTTTCTATGGTGATTCTAAATCTAGCCAGGTAACATTGAAAATGAACCATCATACTCATTTCATTTCATGATTGGCCCCATTGCTCTTGGGCCTGTGGTGAGGCAGTACATCATGGTGGGAGCACATGGCAGAGAACACTGCTCACCACATAGTATTTGACAAGCAAAAGTGAGGCAGATGATCACATTGTGCTCATAGTCAGGAAACAGAGAGTGATGAACGCTGGTGCTCAGCTCAACTTCTCTTTTTTATTTTTATTTTTTTTACTAAGGATCCCAGCCCATAGGCAGAGCTGTTCAGATTCCAGGAAAGTTTTCCCTCTATAGTTAAATTTTTTCTGAAAATGCCCCTGAATTTCCTGATATAATTGTATTTCTGATACATTTCCTAATATAAATGTGTTTCTATGGTGATTCTAAATCTAGCCAGGTAACATTGAAAATGAACTTTCATTTCATGATTGGCCCCATTGCTCTTAGGCCTCTGGTGAGGCAGTACATCATGGTGGGAGCACATGGCAGAGGACACTGCTCACCACATAGTATTTGACAAGCAAAAGATACAGAGAGATGAGAGGGTCAAAAATCCAATATCTATTTCAAGGTCATACCCCTCCATTGACATAAATATCTTCCAGTAGGTAGTTCTATGATCTCCCAAATCACCACAGGCTGGTGGCCAGGCCTTTACCCTATGGGTTTAAGGAGACATTTAAGATCTAAATCTTAACAGTCTTACTTAACTCTGACTCAACTTTAGATATAGCGAAGCCAATACTTTAGCTCCCATACTTGACTTAACCACTTAACCCATTCCTTACTCTTCAGTAGGTTTAGGTGCCCAGTACACACACCTCATCCCACCATGTGCATTTTCCTAACTGGGAACTCCTCATGTGGTGCTAAGCCAGTCCCAGCTCCACAAGAGACGGAGTTCCTCAGGGAAAGGCACTCCTTCTTCATGTCTGTCATTGTTTCGGTGAGTCTTCCTTGACCAACGTACTGAAAATAACGCACATGAATGTGTGTGAACACACAGGAACCCTTCCTATTTTTGTCCCTTATTTAATATTTCCCTCTCTACCATTTATCCCCTGTAATGTACTGTATATTAATTTAGTTTGTGTATCATCTATCTCCTCTGTGACTTATAACTGCATGAGGGCAAGAATACAAAACCCTATACTTCTCTGAATGACCTTAAATAGTTCTGGTCTTATAAGGATTTTTCTGTTCTGTTCAGCCCTAAGTTAAGGTTGAGTTACTAAGAAAGGGTCATTTTCCCCAGAGAAGCAGCAGGAATCATTCTTGTAACATTCTTGTTCACACCCACCAGTATCACCAATATCTTGTTAGTCCAAAACTTGAATAGAAAAAGGCTTGAAATGTTACCCTATACTCCATGGTCTGAATTTTTGTTGCTTGTCCCCACGCTGACTTTCTCTCACAATGCTACAGAACACTTTTGCTGGTTAATCACCTTGATGTAGCTGCTTCAGAGGCTGTCTTCCTTGCTGTCCACCCATTTCATCAGTGAAAACATTTGCCTCTCGTTCTATGTGCTGTGCTTACTTCAATAAATTTTGTCAGTTTTGTCCACTGCTAGCTTCTGAGAATCCAGAACAGTGCCTGATGTGCAAGGAATGCCCTGTAAATAATAAGAGTGAATTCATGCCCTCATTGTTTAGTATGCTGCCTGGTACATAACAGCTCCTTGATTAATGTTAATTGAATACATTAAAGAAGAAATGGGAGTAGAGAATTGCATCAAGCTACAAAATGGATGGAAGCACTATTCTAGACTCTTAACAGTACAGACCTAATCAATTACCTACTTGTCAGTTCATCTCTTTAAAAACATTTCCCAATATTTTCTCTTCTATCACTTCTGTTATTTAACTCAAGCCCCTGCCGTCTCTATCCTGATTACTACACTCTTCTAATTTTCATTTCTGCAGATCGTTCCTCTCCAAGTTGTCCTTGTTCTTCCTAGAAGTGGTTCTAAAATGCGTCCAGGAGCATCACTCCCCTGACTGATGGGTTTCATTCTCTGAGAGATAAAAATTAGATTCCAATGTGAGAACAGAGTCCATTCATGGCTGGCCTCTTTCCATCCACCCCTACGCTACTTTCCTTTCACCTACCCACCTGTGCTCTGCTCTCTTGCCAGTCAAACTGCAGCAGCTCTTCCAGCCTGCCTGCCTCCTTCAAGCTCCTGTGCCCGTGCTCTCTGTACACATGATGGACTGCTAAGTGTCCTTCAGAAATTAGCGTAAATGTCATTTCCTCCTTGACATCTTCTTTAATTTCTAAGTAAAAATGTGTTTCTCCTTCCTGTGCCTCCCAAAGCATTCCTCACCTGTACATTATTGTCACCAGAGTCCTGTCCTGTGTCTTTCCTTCTCCCAGGATGGAGAGTCCTTTAAGGACAGACATGATGTCTTAATCACCTTTGTATAACCATAGCTTAGCAATACATTTGTCAAAAAGTAGGGGCACAATTAAAATATATATTTACTTCAGAGACTTTCATGGTAAGCTAAATATTATCAAAGTACTACTTGGTGGAAATTATTCAGTCTTTGAGTTTTTATAGTTCATCTAGTATACTACATTTCATTTTTTATTGAATTTTTGCAAATTTCATACAAAATAGTTTGAATTTAGGTACATCTCCCCAATGTACCCTCTACTATCCTGCCCAATCGCATGCAAAGACCTATAGACTCAAACTTGTGCTCCTAAATACCTGATGTGGATCCCAACAGTCATCAGTTGTCAGTAGTCCTCAGACTGGGTTGGGGTTTGTTACCCACCTCCCCATATCAATGCTAGGGTTTTGTCTGGCTTGAGATTATATGGAACTTGTGCATGCTGTCACGATTGCTGTGAGTCCACATGAGCCCTGCCATCTGAAAAACTTTGTTTCCCTGTCATCATCCACCACCTCTGGCTTTACACTTTACAATCTGTCCCTCTTCCACAATGATCCCTGAGCTTTGTGAGACAGAAGTTTGATATAGGTGGCCTAGTCAAGGATAAGCATTCTGTAGTCTCTTATTCTCTGCATGTTGAGTAGTTGTGGGTCTCTATGTTAACTAGCATCTGCTGTATAAGGAAGATTCTCTGCTGAGAGTTAAGAAATGCATTAATTGGATCTGGAGAGATGGCGCAGAGGTTAAGAGCACTGACTGTTCTTGAAGAGGACCTGGGTTTGATTCTAGCACCCACATGGTGTCTAACGACCATCTGTATCTCTAGTTCCAGGGGATCCAATGCCTCTTCTGACCTCCGTGGGCATTGTATGACACAGGTGCACTTATATACATGCAGGCAATACACTCATACATAGAAAAATAAAAAATAACAAATAAGCCTTTCTGGCAGTGACGACCTCCCTACGAGAACATGCCTCTCACAAAGGATCTCCTTCACCCCTCTCCAGAAGAAGAGAAGATGAAACACAAGAAGAGGAACCTGGTGTAGAGCCCCAATTCCTACTTCACGGATATGAAATGCCCAGGATGCTATAAAATCACCACAGTCTTTAGCCATGCACAAACAGTAGTCTTGTGTGTTGGCTGCACCACTGTCCTCTGTCAGCCTACAGGCAGAAAAGCACGGTTTACAGAAGGATGTTCCTTCAGGAGGAAGCAGCACTAAAAGTACCCTGAATCAAGATGAGTGAGAAAGCATCCCAATAAACACATTTTGGATAAAATAATAATTAATAATAATAATAACTATTATTATTATTTTTTAAAAAAATATTTTTAAAAGAAATGCATTAATTTATAAGTATAACAATGAGACATTAGAAGTCAGTTTAACACTATAGTTAATAGAATAATAGTATTACACTCCCCCCACGATGGCCTGTGACCTATCTAGCCACAGATCCCTAAGCCCAGTATTAGTGTCAGGTATAAGCTTCATCTTATGCAAATATTTAAATCTAATTAGAAATGTAGTTGGTTAGTCACATAATATTCGTGCCACTGTTGCACCAGTGGGCATATCTTGTCAGGCCAGTTGCTATAACTCATAAGATTCACAACTGGGTAAGAGTGATGATTACTTTTCTCTCTGGTAGAATGCATAGCACCTTCCATCACTATGAAAGCTATCCAGTAGAGATAAGACTCTGAAGTCATCACAAGCTTAATTTCTCCTTGTGGGTCTTCAGCAATAGGGCCTTACCCTCAAATCCTTGTGGGTAATCAGGATCAGGGTCAATGGCCAGTATTATAGTATTGCTTGAGAGTCTGTGGAACCACTAGACAACAGTTTCAAAAGAGGGAATCCATCCCTTGCACTGGGGTTTTATTTTGTTAATCTATGGTGTCTAGTATGAACAACATCCCCCTGTTATAGCAATCCATAGTTGCCATCCACAGAGACCCATAACTAATCAACATGTCGAGAATAAGAGGCTACAGAATGCTTATCCTCTGCTAGGACACCTATATCAAACTTCTGTCTCATACAACTCAGGAATCATTGTGGCAGAGGGACAGAAAGAGTGTAAAGGGTAAACCCCAATTGATATAACATCACAAGTGTTAAGCAGGGTATCAAGCTTTGCTACTCATTTAGGAAACTCTTGATGCTCTAGAAAAGGGATTGTGAATTAATAGGAGTACCCGTGGGGGATACAATGTAATAATAAGTGAGACAAGAGATGATAGCTGCATAGATGCAGGAGGAAGCAGTAAATAGACTTGAGATATGTCTTAGAGAAGACACATGTTCAGGATATCGTTTAGTTGTAGGGTAACTCCTTTTAATCTCTTTTTGTAATGTGTATGTATATACTTTAAGAAGTTTCTACAAAGCTGGGCATGGTGGTGCACGCCTTTAATCCCAGCACTTGGGAGGCAGAGGCAGGTGGATCTCTGTGAGTTCAAGGCCAGCCTGGTCTACATAGTGAGTTCCAGGACAGCTGGGGTTACAGGGAGACCCTGTCTCAAAAAGACCAAAAAAAAAAAGAAGCTTCTATAGTAATTGTTTTCCATGTGGCTTTTTCTAAAGCCCTTTAGTGTTAGTTATTCCTCCCCATACTCCCTCTTCTGCCCTGTCCTCCCATTCCCCACCCCACATTCCATAGTTTAATGGCAACTATGGATTGCTAGCACAATCTTTTACCATGTATTTCCTGGTAAGTGTCCATGCTTGATAAGGTTATATCTTGTGTTTTCATACTGAAATTGCATTTTTTAGATTGTCCTGTTCTACCATGAAATTTGCAAGAAGTTAGGTCCTTTGGAAGTCCAAATTCATACATGAATATCACTCATTTAACCATTTTTCACAGTAATATCAATACTCAAGCAATTTTCCTGAGTTGTAACTGCAATTGGTCTTGAGGGTATCCTGAAAGGAAAGCTAATATTTGGGGCATGGGCTCTGTATAATTACAGGAAGGCTTTAAGAACCTCTTCCAGTCTTTCTTCATGAGCTGCTACTGGGTGAAGAGCAATACTTCCCTCCCTCCATTCCTAGTTTACAACATCAATTATATTTTTTCAGTCCCTGATATAGTTATATCTTCCCTTCCTGATTAAAAAGTAACATGGAAAATAAAATAATAAAAATTCAATTAACTTAAGGACAACTGATTAGAAAGAAATTGATAATATTAAGGGAAAAACACAGGAATTAGATTATTATAACAGGAGTTATTTATAGATGCACATGAAGAAAAAAGACAAAATTATAATCAGAAAGGAAGCAGAGATTGAAAGGCATAAGACAAAGGGTGGGACTTTGAACGAGGGGGCTCACATTAGAGCAAGTTGAAGCAAAAGCCATCAAAACAGCCAAAGTGAACATCCTAGTTGCCTGCCAGTCAGGTGACTCAGACCATCCTATGGTTATAAGGTGAATCTGAAGAAGTGTGTATTCTGTCTTAGTGTGTGAATCCTCACCAAACTCTTCCTGGCCAGAGTTCTCATGCCATCTGGCTCCTGAGTTCTGTCCTTCTGCTCATTTCTCGTCAAGTTTACCTGCCCCATATGTATGATTTTTCTAAATACTCTGAGTTTTCAAAGGAGATCTAGCTAAGTCAGAGAAATACCTTAGCCTCTACTAACAAACAAATAAAGGAATCACTAGGAACTGCAGTAAGACCATACTTTCTGAAGCTGCCCTTTACTTTGAAACAGTGGCCTCCTACAAACAATAGTTTAGAAGAAAAGCAATTCTACAGAGAAAGCATTTTCTGCTCTGTATAAGGGATAGTCAAACCAATTTAGACACAGTAGGATAAATACTTTAGGCAAGGATGTCTTTGAAGAGTTCCTCAGAGGCACTGGCTCTGCCCATACTTGGAAAATATATTCTGGACTATCCACCTCCTCATTTACCCTGTCACTGAGCATATAGTAGAGGCCTATTATACAAGGCTCTGTGCTGTGTGCTAGAAATGCAATGGTAAACAAAATAGGCATGCCTCTGTCCACTTAGGGTTTATATTTGCAGGAGGAAACAAACCAAAATTAACAGGCAAATAAAGTAAATTGGGGGTATTGGTACATTAAAGACACAGTGTGAAAAAAAAGTCTTCTTTAAAGTGCAAACATTTAGGTTAAGATTTCAAAAATGAGTAGAGATAACCACACAAAGAGACGGGGACAGTGCCCCAGGCAGAGGTACCAAAATAGTTTATCTTCATTGATAAATGAAAGAAGAATAATGTGTGGAGTTTTCTGACAGTGAGGAAAGTAGCATAGATTGATATTAGAGAGGAAAGCACAGAGGCAGAGACATTAGTAATAAATTTCATGAAAATGTGCAGCCTTGGGGCTTATTTGTGAAATTAAAAAAACATCACAAGTGTTAAATAGGGTACCAAACTTTGTTACACATTTAGGAAGCTCTTAATGCTCTAGAAAAGGGATTGTGGGTTAACAGGAGTGGCCATAGGGGACACACTGTAATAATAAGTGAGATAAGAGATGATAGCTGCCTAGATGCAGGAGGAAGCAGTGGATAGACTTAAGATATGTCTTAGAGAAGACACATGTTCATAATATAGCTTAGTGGTGGAGCACTTACCTAGCATTCTTCAGGCCCTAGGCTCAATACCTAGTACCACAAAGAAAGAACTGAGAAGATGAACTGCTGATACTTTGGATATGTAGGTTAATGGAAGGGGAGGCATCACAGGTGGCTGAACAGGAAAGAGGGTCTTTCATTCCACCCTGTTTTGCCTCTGACTCCTGGTGCCCTCTTGGGCTTCTCAAAGACCATTAGCCTTGAGAGAAAGGTCTTTCTTGGTTTCTAGTTAGATGATAGATAGATGATAGATAGATAGATAGATAGATAGATAGATGATAGATAGATAGATAGATGATGGATAGATAGATGATAGATGATAGATAGATAGATAATAGGTGGATAGATGAGTAGATAGATGATAGATAGATAAATAGATGATAGATCGATAGATGATAATAGATAGATAGATAGATAGATAGATAGATAGATAGATAGATTATGGATAGATGAATAGATGATAGATAGATGATAGATAAATAAATAGATGATAGATCGATAGATGATAAATGATAGGTAGATAGATAGATAGATGATAGATAGGTGATTAGGATATAGATAGATAGATAGATAGATGATAGATAG
>NW_008335784.1:39378-57109 GCF_000622305.1 Nannospalax galili | reverse complement strand
AGTACAATATTGTATAACTGTAATAATTCAACTGTAAACCTAAAAATGTACAGCCCATTTTCTAAGACAATGCATCCTAGCTCAGAAAATTGTTATTGAATATGTCAATGCTGATGTAATGAAATGCTTCTTCTAAGTAGGTGGTTATTAAATAAATAATTAAAAACTTTAAAAAAGACATAGAAGGCCTGGTGTGGTGGCGCATGCCTTTAATCCCAGCACTCAGGAGGCAGAGGCAGGCAGATCTCTGTGAGTTCAAGGCCAGCCTTGTCTACATAGTGAATACCAGGACAGCTGGGGCTACAGGGAGACCCTGTCTCAAAAAGACACACACACACACAAAAAGACATAGAAGAAAAAGGAGGAGGAGGAGGAGGAGGAGGAGGAGGAAGAGGACGAGGAGGAGGAGAAGGAGGAGGAGGAGGAGGAAAGGAAGGAAGGAAGGGAGAGAGGGAGGGAGGGGAATTAAAAGTCAAACTCAAAAGTTAGTAGCCACTACTAATTAAAGATAATTCAGGAAATTAAGAATAAAATAATACTGCAATCCTAACACATGAAAATGGCAACTGTTACTTGGTTTATGAAATTTTGTTTTACATAAAGTTGTTCAGACCAATGCTGCTTTAGCTAAAAGGTCTCCTGTAATCTGAAACAGCACTATATAGAAGATTCCAGAATATGGGTTTTTGTTTTGTTTTGTTTTGATTTTGGTCTTTTTGAGACAAGGTCTCCCTGTAGCCCTAGCTGTCCTGGAACTCACTATGTAGACCAGGCTGGCCTTGAACTCAAAGAGATCCGCCTGCCTCTGCCTCCTGAGTGCTGGGATTAAAGGCATGTGCCACCACACCCAGCTTCCAGAATATGTTTTTATAAATAGTGATAATCAGTTATTTTTCCAATAGCAGAATAGAAAAGTAACTGACTTCAGCTGAGGACCTTGTCCTTCATATGAAATTGATGGTGAGAGATCAGATTCCCTCAGCAGTTCCCTGGTGATGGCAGGTTTGGCTTCACCTTGGGATTTCTCTGGACCATCTCTTGCTATCATAGAGCTTTCCTTTCCACTTTGCAGAAATCCCATTCCTCACCGGGTCAGACTCTCTTGCTCTCTCTTCCAGCAGCAAATTTCCTCAAGTTACTCAGTTGAGACCAGAACAGCCCAGCTTGGGAGCCTGACCAGGAGCAACCAAAGCTGGTGTTTCAGGGGATGGAAGCAATCATTCATGGACTGTCAAAGAAACAGTTACTTACAGTACAGGTTGAATTTGAGCATCCAATCTGATTTGCCTGTGATTTGGAATTTCTTGTCCAAATTTGCAACATTTACACATATATAGTGAGATACCTTGGGGATGGGACTCAACCCTAGGCATAAAATTCATTTATGCTTCACATACATTTTATAGACATAGACTAATGATAACTTTACACTGTTATTACTGTAACCTGTCACAAGCGGTTCTATGTGCATGACATTTTTCCATTTATGGCATCGTTTCAGAGCATTTCAGATTGCACATTTTCAGATTAGGAATGTTCAGACCTTATCATGGCTGTCTTTACTTGTGCATGCAAGCACATGTTTTCATTTGTAGATTAGCCTCTTGTGGCTTGCCAGTGCTATACAATTCTGGAAGGTCGATGCAAATTCACTGTGAGTTAAAATGTTTCAAACCTACAGAAGTGTAGAATTTCAGGAAGTCTATAAAAATATATGAAGAACTTTGCCAGAATCACAGGGGAAAATGACTGACAAAACAGGGTCAGGTGTAATAGTACAGTTCTCACTGAAGATTGACAAGATGGTGATATTCATATTCAGTGTCCTAGAGAGACCTGGAAGAAAGCTGACGCGATCTTGTAAGAATGATCCTCTTGTGATTATTCTTCAAGTCAGACTTAAGGGGAACAAAAATCATACTTGCCATCATGCTATTTTGCCAGAATATTTGCATCTAGGAAACTCAACACAAATCAGGTCTTACTATTATAAAAAATCAGCATGTAGTTCCAATTTTAATTAAATTTTATTTAATAAAAGAGAACAATTGTCTCCTTATACTTTTTCTATTTTCAATAAAGAATTTCAGTAATATCATTTCTCTGTGGGTTTTCTATCACATTTTGATTCTTGTCTCAAATGAACTCATTTTCTATTACCACAGATTTTCTGCTATACCTCACGAGATATCCTGCTGAAACTGACATCATGATGTGTGGGAGCTTATATAGTCTGCACTGTGCTTCTCCTGACATTTCCTGGCTGTATTTGGAGATGGGTTCCTTTGGGAAGTAATTAAAGTTAAAAGAGGTCATAGGGTAGGACTGCAACCCAATGGGACTGTTACTCTTACCAGAAGAGAAAGAGATACCAGGGGCACAGAGAGTAGGCCATGTGGGGATCCGTGAAAGGTTACCATCTGCAAACCAGGAAGAGCAGCCCACCACTAATCCACCCTGCCTTCCTGTTAGCAGCAAGCTCTCAGCTTTATATCTGTGAGGAAATAAATTTATGCCACTTAAGCCACTTAGATTAGCTATTCTGTAATGGAAGGTCAAACAAACCAACTGAGGGTTCAATTGTATTGACAAGGTCCTGTTCTCACCATTCAAGATTAAAGTGAAAAGGTGCATTTCATTGAAGATTTCCTGTGTTCCACATACAAATGAACACTTAAAAATGTAATCTTGTTTGACGCCCACAAATCCATAGAAAGGAACATCACTATCTCCATTTATAGGTGAGAAGAGATTACCATCAATCACGTATCCAGGGATATCTAGTATATTACTCAGCTTTCCAACAGTGTAACAAAATACCTGATATAATCAACTTATAAAGAGAAAATGTTTAATTGCTCTCATTTTGGAGGCTCCAATGGTTAGATGTACTGATTTGGGTCTGCGGCCAGGCAGCATGGCAACTGCACATGGCAGAGCAAAACATTCACTTTCTCATGAGCCAGGGAACGAACAGATTAAGGAGAGGTCTGAGGTTCCACACTCCCTTGAGGGCACACTCCCAAGGAATCTCATGACCATTCAGTGTGCCTTTCCTCTCAGAGGCTCTACTGTCTCCCAACAGCAGCACCCGAGGGACCAAGCCTTTAACACAGGAGCTACAGCACCTCACTGGTAATTGGTGAGAGCTGCAGAAACTCAGGTCGGGCTAGCTTTGGCATGAAAGTCACTGAGAGTTTAGAGGTGCCTATATCCCATCCCAGGATTTCTGAGTCATAGGACTGGGATGTTCAGACTTGGAAAAGCTCCCCAGCTGTATCACTGATCCTTTATTGCATTATGAATTACTGCAAATTCAGAGGATTAAAATAACACTTAGTTGGGCAGTAATGGTACACCTTGTTAGGTATATATAAGGCCCTGACTTCAGTCTCCAGCACCCCAGAACTCAAAACACAACCCTAAAGATACACTGCACATCTATTTTTTAAGAGCTTTTTGGGTCAGGAATTTAGGCACAGTCCAACATGGTCTTCTGCACAGAACTCACTTGGACACCATCTGGACCTACAGTCTCATCAGTGTCTCAATGTGGAGAAGACCTTTGTCTAAGCTTCATCGGGAATTAAGGACCCAATGGCACTGCTCTCCACTTTTGGAAGCCCGCCCTTTCAATGCCACTCCATGGGTCCTTTCACAATATGGTTACTTGCTTTTCAAAGTCAGCAGGAAGAATCCTTGTTCCAGAAGCTTGTTCAACATGATGGAATTGGAAGAGTGATTCATATCACCTTGTTATAAAATGCAAACTAATCAAGGCAGTGGCACCCACCAACTTTTCCATATTCCACTGGGTGTGGCTCAGTGGCACTCACTGTAGCAGGTGCCTGAATCAGCACACATGGTGTGTCAACAGCAGCCATGGCTGAATATCACAGCTCTAATGCATGCTGCTCCATTTCTTTTACTGGAAAAATACAAATTTGAAACTTCATAGGTTTTACTTTTTCTCTTTACCATTCAATTTTAAATGACATGGAAGATGAAGAGCAAAGGAAAATACCGCCCTTTCTAGTTATGATTATATACACGAAACTGTCAATCTTCAACCATTATTGACCTAGAAGAACGGAAGTTTTGCTTGACTTACCGTAAAATGGGCCTTCCCTGAAAACACGGTACCTGAAAATGTTAGATGTGAGCAGAGATTAAAGACGCATGTCACATGCCACAGTCTGTTCTCAACTAGTGGCCTTGCTGTGGTGATTCTGTAGCAAACCGAAGCACCTATACTCCATCTATGAAATCAGGTCACTCTTTCAAAATGAACTTCATTGAGAATAGGAGTACAAATATTTTATAATGGCACTATTTCTGTGCTACAGATGCAAAATTTAAAGAATTTTCAACATGAGATGTTTACAGAGATGATGTGTCATGAGTTAAGGACTACTTGAGCAGAAATTAGAATAATTGGCAAAAAGAAGTTTCTGTGCGGTCTGAATAGAAAACATGAAATTAGGTAGAGTTTTCATGAATGAAGTCATGGACCACATTCACTGTGTGTGTCCTCTGGGGTGGGTGAGCTGTCTTATCCTAGGTATGTTCTGGGTCTGAGCATTTTGGCTCCTGGGGGAGCCAAATTAGAAAATGGTGACTCTGATTTACTTATGTGGCAATTTGTCTGGAGATTTCTATTCAAAGTGATCTCCCGGGCTGTCTCCCAGGAGGAATCAAAAGCAGCTATTCACTGCTTCTTTGGCCTGATTGGAACTTCAGAATCAATTAGGGTTGTTATGAGTTCAGTTTTGAAGGGAGAAAAAAGTATAATTTTGGAAATGTAGTTTAGAGCATCATAATGGATGTCTAAGGATGTTTCCCTTGCCTGTTAAAATTAGTAACTTTCTATCAAAATATTCTAGGCCAAGACTATAATTTTCTTATAGAAGGACACCTGGACTTTGAGAGATTATGCCAACCATGTGGTGGAAATTCCTGCAGTGTAAAAGGCCAGTTTTCTCTAGTGAGTCTCTCACTCCTGAGAATACCCCTCAGGTTTTCCCTGTGTACAAGTACTTTAACCACACCATTCCCTATCCTCTAGCCACATGCAATCCTAACATGCAATGTTGAGTACCCAAAATGGGCCTAATCTGAATTAGTATGTGCTAGAAATATAAAATGCATCCCAAATTTCTAAACTGAAAACAGTAAAATATTTCATTAAGAACTTTTATATCAATTACATGTTTTTATGATAATATCTTATCATAAGATGATATATTTGGGTTAAACAACATACAGGGTTAAAACTAGCTCATCTGTTTCTTTTTAATGTGGTTACTAGAAAATTTAGAAATACAATGAGCCACCTGGTCTATTCCTGCTAGATGGTGTTCCTTGAAGCTGTGACATCTTACCCTCTTTTCCTGGCTAGTAGGATTGGACTGGGCCCAGGAGAAATGCCACCTTGGAAAGCTTGGACTGGAACTTTAGGTTCTCAGTGTCAAAATGAAGGGTCATACAACAGAGCAGTGGGAGGATTTCCCTAGGTGAGCAAAGAGACACAGTATCACCAGAGTAAGGAAGGGAAGAAGTTGTGGTCCCCAGACAGCAACACTCATATTCTTTAAAAGCCTTCTGGCATTCAATTTTATGATTACTGCTCTAGAACCCCAAACTGAAGGATGAGATATTCTTCACAGTACACTAATACTCTGCACAGGGATGCTTTTGTACAGGCATGGCTTCCTACAGTATACTGAAGGGAAAATTTGGTCTTAGGCCTTGGATGGCATCTTCACAAAAGAAGTTCATTTTCCCACTATATTAGAGGATGGAAGTCTGAGATCAGCATGCCAACATACTCAGGTTCTGCAAGAGCTTGCCTGGTTGCAGACAGCCAGCTTCTCACTGTATCTTCATGTGGCAAAGAAGCCCTGTTACCTCTCTTTTCCTGGTAAGGACACCACAAGGCCACCCTGAAAGCCTCATTCTCAGGACCCCATCAGAATGTATTTCCTACATGTTCCATCTCCAAGTTTATTGGGAATTAGAGTTTACAGGAGTTTTGGAAGGACAAAATCTAATCCATAACAGGTAGATAAGAACTATGCTTCTTTTATTTGCTTAGTAGGAACCAAAATAATCCAACTGTTTTTTAGTTAAAAAAAAAAAAAGAGGGGGTTAGCAGGAACCAAATAGATTTTGAAACCTGAAAAAAGCAGAATCTCTCTAAGGTGAAGGAAGGACACAGGCATTGATCATGAGGCAGTAGTGTCAGAGCACTGTTACAAGAAAAAGACCGTATAAAAGGCCTCTGCCCTTTGCATTTGGAGATGAATTTAATGACAGCCATTTCTAACCTGTGATAGCTTTGGGAACAAATTAGACTGAGAAATTGATGTCCAACAAACCTGTCTTTGTGTTCATGGTACAGAATGTATTTGCAGAGCCCGAAACTATTTGATAAGCACAGCACGGCCCACTTTTAATCTTACCTGGAACTTTTATAATTTGTTCCCAAACAAAAGAGATCAAATGCTCACGGATGGAGACTGATCTTATTTTATCAGTCAGAAAAAATAAAGCTGAACATTTATTCCTTCATTAAAAGGAAAAGATGCTATCTCAAACTGTATTGTTAAAACTTTATTATTTTCTTAATAATAATTTTACATTTAAGAAGATAGAAATGTATTTGGTGGTGAACATAAACCTCTGTTCTGCAGCCATTTATTGATGCTTTGAAGTAATAGCTAATTGTTGTTATACATGAGTTGAATTCTGAAGGCTAGCACTTTGGAAAATTTTCCCATAAAAATTATAAATTATAAAGTTACATGCAACTTTGCCCAGACACACATACATGAATGGCTTTGCTTTTTTCCATCAAAGACTAATGAAAATATATTTTAATGTTCTGTTTTGGAATCATCCTGTCAGTCTAGCCGTTGTTTACAGCATATTAAAGACATGCATACCCTTGATCCTGGGGGAGTCAAGAATTTGACTCCGTTCTGAGATTCTAAGCAGACCTGGGATGTGTTGCTGACTAGCTGTGGAGGAAGCATTTTTTCCTCCTTCTGGCTACTGGCTTTGCAACTGGAGATACATTTGCCCCCTGGTGGTGACAGTTGTAAGCACAAAATATTCAAAAACCTTTGCATTCCTTCACACCCCACCATGGGGTTTCACTTCTATGTCTCTTTTTTCCCCCAGGACTTCTGGGCATTAGTGTGCATCTGGAAGATGGCGGAGTTCTGTGAATAATTATCAGGGGCTCCAGGGCTAAGCTAAGGACTGGACAAAAATAGTAAACATTCTTGCAAGCACCTAGCTGTGCTGTTCTTCCAATAGCAACTCACCTTTGCTTAGAGGTGACTCTCAGTCAGTTACTAAACTTTGAACAAACTAGTGTTCAAGTTGAAGTTTCTGCCTCCATTTTTTCACAGTCCCCCCTGGAAGGTCTCTCTCTCTCTCTCTCTCTCTCTCTCTCTCTCTCTCTCTCTCCTCACTTATTATGCTCTCCCATCCCACTGCCTTCATTCATTAAAGATTTTGCCATTTAATTCACAAGAGCCCTGACTTCCAGAACTCCTGTCATAATTAGACACATTAGCAGTCTGTGAACACTTCACACAAGCTTCAACTTGACCTCCTTGACTTTTAAAACTTTTGCTTCTGTTCTGTGTAAGTTAACCCAACCTCCCTCACCACGAGCTGCTTCTTTCTCAAGTTGGAGACTTCAGCCAAAAAAGTAGTTGTAGCTCCTCAGTGCCCCAGCTTTGACCCCACTGGGCTCTCTGGTCCCTCAAACACCCATCTCTCTTTTAACTTCCCTCCTTTCTCTTCCCTGGCTGGGGACTAGAGGAATACCTCTCCCAGGCCCTCTAACTGGGCCTTAATTCCCCAAGCCCTGGTTAGCTAAATGTAGCACTGGCCTTTTTTCCCCCTTTATTGGCGCTGAACATTGGGGTGGGGGCACAGGTTATTATATAGTTGGTCCCCAATTCAGGGAGATACTTAAGGAAAAGCTATAAGAAAAATAAAGGGAATTTTGCTTATTAGCAAAATTTATAATTTGTTTCATTTTATGAAGTCAATTACCTTTCCTAGGTAATAATTCAGAAAACATAAGCACTGTTGAAAAGGGCATCAAAATCCATAATTCAGAATGAATATTCAGAAAATGTCTTACTCCAATTTCTTTTAATGAGAGGTAACTTTTAATGAGAGTAAGGATGCACTTCTTGTCTCATCTGAGGATCACACTAATTGACATTTTGCTAATGCGTTATGCCTGACCAAAATGATATTTTATTTTGTCTAAGCTTCCAGCAGCACTTAAACCTGGTTTTACCAGAAAATCTGTTTATAAAGATTATGCCTAAGTAAATGTTTTAATGACTAGATGTGAAAATGTTCTTTCTGCATCATTTCTTACTCCATTTCAAATGTTAAGAACAAATCTTTCTGCCTTCTTGAGAGTTACAGCCTAATTTCCAAACTGAAAATGAAGTTATACTAGGTTACTAAAGCTTAAACAGATAGTATCTGAATATAAAATTATCATGTTAAACACTAGACATTAGCAAGTCTCATTTCCTATCAAATATGTTAGGACATATAATCTGCTCATTAGAAACTCATTATCTCTATTTCGGTAGAAAGCCCATGGAGAAAGCTGCCACCTCCATCGAAAATATCAGTTGACTTACCAAAATAATAATCAGGTTGATATTGAGACATACTCGTTCTCAGCTGGGCAATGAGCAGAACAAGCAAGAGTAGGGTCAAAATTCCAAGCACATAAAGCACAAAAGAGAGACAGTGAACCCATTGATGTCTAAGGCATTCGGGTTGAGGGTAGAGAGGTTTGGAAAGTAATTGAACCAGAAGAATGGGTCTGTAGAGTTGGATGGTGACCTGCCTCTGGCCTAAAATAACCTTCACCTTCTTGTTGGGTTGAACTATGCCAGAGCACTTAGAAAAATCTTAGCCAGATTGATCTCCAAGGACACTCTCATGTCTCAATCACAAGTCTGTCTACATACCTTCCAATCCAAGAAAATCAATGCCCTCACTCATCAATGCCCCTGAAGTCCATTGTGAGGACTTTCGGGAACACACAACTTGTGTCCTGTGTGTGCTAAATTAAGAATCTCTATTAAGCGTCCCTCTGTTTCTATAGAGCGAGACTATCATTGCCCCTTGTGATTTATGTTCCTCTTCCCCACCTTAACAGACAGCTGCATCTTTTTATGCAATGTTAGCCCCATTTATGAAACACAAGAATAAAAGTTTAAGTAAATAAACATGGCAGCACAGGATGTCGTATTGCCAGAGGTGCTACCTGTACTGGCAAAATGAGCATTGTTGCCATCAATTATAACTTCATTATTGTCAGCTATATGGTCCACATGTTCCCAAATGTTTTCACTATGGTAAATTCAGTGGAACTGGGAATAGAAAGTTCATTATCAATCAGAAGTCCATTCCTACTGAGAGAGAAAACCTACCAACATCGAATATAATGATACTAATGGGGGTCCATTGGTATCTTCACTATTCAGTATCTTTGAGAAGACCAGGATTCACTTGAAGATGAAGTTACAAAGTCCTTACAGATGTCCCTTTTGGTGCTTCCCACGTGGTACAACAGACATGAAACATGAAAAGCAGAAGCCCTTCAAGATGTCACTTGGTCATTATCAATCAGAAGTCCATTCCTACTGAGAGAGAAAACCTACCAACATCAAATATAATGATACTAATGGGGGTCCATTGGTATTTTCACTATTCAGTATCTTTGAGAAGACCGGGATTCACTTGAAGATGAAGTTACAAAGTCCCTACAGATGTCCCTTTTGGTGCTTCCCACGTGGTACGACAGAGGTGAAACATGAAAAGCAGAAGCCCTTCAAGATGTCACTTGAACCACTGTGTGACCCACTGGCCCCAGATCTTTCCTAAAACTTTCACATCGTGGAGGGCTCATGACTACAGACCATGCCTAGTATCGACCAGAGACTTGGTGGCCCCTCTGAAAACCATGGCACGATGGTTAGGGTTCTTCCCAGAGTAACATCAATGTGAAGGACAGACACCCACACTCACATCCTCAGTCCCGGATTACTCGTAAGGATGTCTTATCCCATTCCTTTGAGTTTATCTTATACTTTGTTTCCTGAGACCTTTTCATAACAATACATTAACCCTTTCCCTGTCTACTAGAGTATTCCAGTCCACCTAAAATTTTTCATAGCTATCCTATCCCTAAATCACTTGATTCTGTTGCTTTTTGACCTAAGATCCTAATTCTAACCTTTCCCATTCAGCAATCGCAGTGAGCATTACTCATGGTGCCTCTGTATGACGTTCTGAAGACACTGCTCCATGGCCACTTTTGGCTTCCTCCTTTACTATTCCGTTGCTCCAGCTCTCTAAAAGTTGTCTTTTTAAAAGTAAGATTTCAAATGCCTAGACCTTGTTTTCTGTTACTTCTTTGCTCAGCTGACCAGTCTGAAAACCAGAATCACCCTGCTCTTAGGATGTCATAATTGATTATTGGTTCTCCCTCCTTTCCAAGCACACTTTCTTCTTTCCTTCTTCCTTCCCTTGCCATTATGTCTTTGGTCCTTTCTATCTTAAATGATGGTTAAATTTCACAGGTTTTCAATCATCATATTCCTGTTGAAGCACTCTTAAGTATTGACCTCTGTGTCAAGCTCTGATTTTAATTTCTGTTTGCTTGTGCTCTCACACAGGCACTACCAACACCAGGGACATCCTCTCTTCAGTGATTTTTCATAAGACACCTTTGACTCATCGCCTCTCCTTTCCCTTTGGGTAGAACCACATTAAAATCATGACGGAGGTCTTTAACTCCCACTACACTCCTGTCACTGTTGCACCAGTGGGCACATCTTGCCAGGCCAGTCATTACTGTAGCTTGCAGGGTTCATAGCTGGGTAGGTTTAATGAATACTTTTCCCTTCTGATGCATATCTGGCACCTTCTAGAACCTTGAAAGCTAGCCAGTAACGATGATGCTTCAAGGTCAATACCAGCTTGATTTCTCCTTCTTTGTTCTATGACTTACCTATTTAGAGTCTTTGGCAATGGGTAGGTTTAATGAATACTTTTCCCTTCTGATGCATATCTGGCACCTTCCAGAACCATGAAAGCTAGCCAGTAACGATGATGCTTCAAGGTCAATACCACCTTGATTTCTCCTTCTTTGTTCTATGACTTACCTATTTAGAGTCTTTGGCAGTCCAGTTTTACCATCAAGTTCTGATGGGTAGCCAAAAGCAAGGGCAACAGCCAGTACTGTTTGAGGGTCTGTAGGACCATCATGGTCAACAATTAACAGAGGTGGTCCATTCCTGGCACCTTGGCACAGGGCTTTTAATTTGCTAGCCTATGGTGTTTGGTAAGATCACTGAAACCTTGTTATGGGGTAGTTTCATTTAATACAATTACATTTTTATATAACTTTGTCACACCCTATCCTCCCAAGGATCAGGAATCACTGTGGAAGAGGGTTCAGAAATATTGTAAGTACCAGAGATAGTAGATGAAGTCAAGGAAACCATGTTGTCCGGACATTTCAGGATAACTGCACATATGTACCAACAGTGCTTGCGCCAATATACACAAGGTCTGTGCAAGCTCAAGTCAGACAAAGACCCAGTATGGATGGGGGAGCTGGACAAGAAGCCCTAGCCTTAGCTGAGGATCTATTGGCAATTGATAGCTACTGGGAGAGGGGGACTCAGTTTTTCTTTAACGGTGTAACAGCTGGTTAATTTACCAGACTCCAAGGGATGAATGCATACTCAAGAGCATTTGAGAAACACAAATTAGACTTAATAGACTTTTTAATTAAACTATTATAATAGAAGACATGAAGTCAGGGGGTGCAGTAGAGTAGGGGTGATGATGGAGGAGAAGGTCTGAATATTATTAAAATACATTGTATGAACTTCTCAATATTTTTAATCAAGAACTTACCAGACTCCAAGGGATGAATGCATACTCAAGAGCATTTGAGAAACACAAATTAGACTTAATAGACTTTTTAATTAAACTATTATAATAGAAGACATGAAGTCAGGGGGTGCAGTAGAGTAGGGGTGATGATGGAGGAGAAGGTCTGAATATTATTAAAATACATTGTATGAACTTCTCAATATTTTTAATCAAGAACAAGATATAAAGATCTTTCCTCCTTTTAAAAGTTTCCGACAATGACTATTTTCTAAGATCCCTCAACAGATCTGATAAACCAGACTGCAGAGAACAAAGGAGAAATGATGATAGTTTTATGCCATAAGGTAGACAGAGCTCTGTAATCTAAGGTGAAAAAGGCTCAATGTACAAAGAAAATCATTTCTAGGGAAGGACATAAAGTGTATTGGATGGATTCTTAAAGGATAAGACAGACTGAAAAGCACTTACACTAGTGGAATCATTTAGGATATCAAAGATATCTTGTAAAATAGATGCTAGGGCTAGGGAGATGGTTCAGCAGGTAAGAAGGCTTATGGCCCAAGCATGAGGACCTGAATTCAAATTCCAAGAGCCACATAAAAAGCTAGGTGTGGTCACATGTACCCCTGTAACCCCAACACTGTGCAGAACAGATGCCAAAGGCAAACTGGGGTTTGCTGGCTGCCAGTCTAGCTCCAGGTACAGTGTAGGGCCTCATCTTAAGGGAATAAAACAGAGTGTGATGGAAGAAAACACCCAGTGGCCTCCTCTACATGGGTGTACTCCCACACACATATGCCTGCACCCACATACACACGTATCCATATATCACACAAACATATATACATACATACAGAAGAAAACATGCCATATGAATGTAGTGACTCCTTCTAGTCTGTTCATTTAATCCACTTGCTCCATGGAGACTGTGCTACTACTAAGATTTTTAAAAACTGAGTCATCTTTCTCTATTATAGATGTACCTTAAATCTTTATTTTTCAACTTTGCCTTTGGGGTTAGAGCTTTTGCACAAAATATTCCCATTGGAAGAAATATTTCTGACTAGGCCTTTCAAATATGAACAAAATAATGTCTATTCTGGATCCTAGCTGCTTTTTGAATAATGTCTTCTCATAGTTAAAAATGGATGATGAAAGTCTATTTTAGAGACTTTATTTTGGAGAAAGGAGGCTTAGTAATTAAAAAGAAAAAGGAGAAGCAGAAATGGAAACTGGTCAGAGTGAGTAACAATTTTCCATTTCCATTTAAAAGTACCTTTCAAAAATAAGTTTTATATAAATTACCTGGGATCCTACACAACTTTTTATTTTTTGCTTTCCAAATAGCCTGGTTTTCAACAAAAGAAATGCAAGCTACACTATTTTTGTAGAACAAGACAAAGAAGAATGAAACACAATTCCAAAGTGCATGTTGCAGTAGGGGTATGAGGAGCAGGAAACAGCAAAGACCATCTATCATGATCGGATACCCAAGTGTTTCCCACCCCCACAGTGGCCTCTTCTTAGGACACTCCCAGCTAGCAAAGTCGGGGCAACATGCAGGTTTGTGGATTCTGTGCCCTCAGCCCTCATCTGTCCCTCCATCTCTCCAAGTCAGCAAGCAACTGCTGGTGTTAAGGAGACACTGCAGCTCTGTAGCATGGACTTTCTCCCACAAGGGCCTCACATGTCACTAACCTCAAGCTAAGATGCCCTTTAAACATACTGACAGTGTGGCAGTTAGGTATGTTGAATGCCATGGTGACTAAGCACTGTGGGGTTTGGGAAAGGACTTCTCAAAACTTGACCCATCCCCTGCAGCAAAATCTCATGGAAACCTGCAGAAGACTACAAGAGGAAAAGTAATTTCTCTTCTCTTTTCTGTACTAATAAGGTTTGAATTTCCAATTACAACCCACAACACCAATGAAAGTGATTAATTATCTCAGATGTCACCTTCATAAAATTTTAATTTCTACATGAGAGGACCGTAGAAAAGCTTAGCAAAAATCAAACAAAATCAACCACTAATTGCTCATTATCAGCTGGGGAACTTCATTTTCAATGTAACATCTGTTCCCCAAAGGCTCTGATGAGTGAAGAAATCAAGGACATCGATATTCATAGGTAAGGTTTTAAACCTTATGAAAAGTTTAGAAATAATTTTTAAAAGCCCATTACCAGAAGTTAAAATGGAAGAGGTGGGGCGGGTGTCCTTGTGGCGTGTATTTCAGGTGGGCTCAAATGACATTTGGCTAGATGTCTTCAAAAATGTTTAATCTGTTTGCTGATATTAAGTACTCTAATCACCAGTTTTTAAAATTTTTATTTATTTATTTATTTGTCTTTTTGGAACAGGGTTTCGCCCGGCAATCGCCATTCTTATACTATCTCAACTTTCTTTTGTCCAGGCAGCTCTGAGTTGTATCCCATATGGTAATCTTTCCAACAATTTTTGCATAATGTTACAGAATGTTGTACCCCAAACATGACATAATTTATTTTTGTTCCATTAGTTTTTACCACATATTTACAGGTTCAATTGGATTAACATCCCTAGAACATTTTATGATGGTGCATTCATTCAAGCAGTATTGTTCAGCATTCAGTACTATTCATCATTAAAGACAATAAACGTGGTAGTGCATGCCTTTAATCCCAGCATCTGGAAGACAGGTGGATTTTTGTGAGTTCGAGGCCAGCCTGGTCTACATGGTGAGTTCCAGGACAGCTGGGGCTACAGGGAGACCCTATCTTAAAAAGACAAAAAAAAAAGCTGTGATTCCTAGTATGGAGAAAGTTTTATTTAGATAGACAACCAACTAAGCAAAGTGAACCCTTGGGAGGAGATTTTATATTTGTGAATTATAAGCATTAACAAAAGGTCATCATCTGTAATTGGCCATGTTCATAAGTTCTTTGGCCTGTTTCTAATTCTTTACATTCTGTTTCTAGTTTAAGTGTCATGTTCTCCTTTAATTACATTTTCTAAATATTTGCCTCAAAGACAGAATGAAATTGATTTTTATATTGAGTATGCATAATTTATGTATGTGTCTAGTACCTTACTCAATTTAAAAATTGTCTTCATTTTACTATAAACAATCATTGCCTATAAACTATTACTGCATATTCTTTCCTATCTTTCTTGTCTTGTTCTACACACCTCTTTTCTTTCCTCTTCCAAAACTCTGACTCCATTCCCCCATCCAAGCTTTTCCCTTTTCCTTCTTTCCTTGTCAGCAGAAGAAAGCTGGTTGCTTATCCTTCACTTTCCCATTTCCTAGCTCAGTTGTTAGGGAATAGCTAGAGAGCCTGGCCTACGAATAAACAAAGTGATCCTCGCTTTGCTTCTGTAAGTTAAATCATTTCAGCACAGATTTCAGAGAGCAGGGGGAGAGAAATGAAGAGACCAGTCTGTTCAGACTTTGCCACTCACTAACCAGTCATGCACAAAGCAAGTTGTTCTAGCAAGATAGGAACTGGACTTTTGTCCATGAGCAGCTATGTGTCCTATTTTCCCCTTTGAAATACATTTAATGGATATCTCACTTCATTCTTGCAGTATTTAACAAGTACTTACAGCATGCTCACTATGTGCTAGACCTGTTGGAAAAGTCTTGGAGATAGAGGAAAGCAATATATTCCCTGATACCAGTGAAATCTTTTTTGAAAATACTTCAAGATGCTGACATCCTAGCAGAGCTAGTGATACCAATGTGCTAAAAACAAAACGCAATAACATTGAGATTTTACTGCTATGATAGCTTCTCTTTCTTTCCTTAAGGGAGAAGTCTTAAAACTTTCACATCTGGAGATTAATCTTCTTATTTAAATATGAATGAAAGTTCACTGTGTTGAAACACTAGATTATCACAGATGCTAACAGCAGCCTTTTGATGTTTCTTTTCCTTGTTTAGTTTCATCATACATATTAAATACTATCTATCATTTAGGGGATCTTTAATAAAAGGAGAGTGTCATCTTTGCGTTTTCCCAGAGCATAGAATAATCTCTTTTAATTAATCAATTAATTTTTAAATTTAAGTGTATGAGTATTTTGCTTGCATGTATGTAAGTGCGCCCATGCATGCAATGCCTGTGTCAGATCCCCTAGAGCTGGATTTATAAATGGTTGTTAGCTGCCATGAGGATGCTGGGAACCGAATCTAGGTCCTCTGAAAGAGCAGTCAGTGCTCTTATCTGCTGAGCCATCTCGCCAGCCCCATAGAATAATATTTTAAGCTGAAAACATGATAAAGATTTGCATCTTGTTATCTTTTTAAGTACTATGTATTGTCTGAATCCCAGTTCATGATATTTTATTCCAAAGATTTAAATAAAAATAACCATGCTTGCAAAGAAAACTGAGTAGAAAAAAACCTGCTTGCTTAGTGTAGTTCTTCATAATTAGACTCTGTTTACATACAAATATCCAGGAGACTGCAAAGAGTATGCTGCTTCTGCATGCTCAGCAAAGAAGAAAACTTCCATGTCTAAACTCTAAGGTCAACTTCCTATCTTTCTTCTTTCCTTCTTCACGCAAGTATTCATTGAGCGTGTGTTGTGCTGAATGCATATGAGTCACGTACTCCTTAATGTAGAAAATATATAAAAAATAAAACTGTTGTTTGGGTCATTTTAACTGTGCAGGTCAGTGTGTCATTACGACATCCACATTGCTGCCTCCTCAATTCCAATTGTTTTTCATTTTCTCAAATTGTAACTCTGTGCTCATTAAAGAATAACTTCCCAATCTCCCCAGCCACTGTAATTGCCTTCTATTTTCTTTCCCTATGAACTTGACTATTTTAGATATTTCAGACAGGTGGAATCATTCAATGTTTGTCCTTTTATATCTGACTTATTTCAGTTAGTATGATGTCTTTTAGCTTTATTTATGGCATGTACCATACCTTGGAATTTCTTTCTGTTTTGAGGTTGAATATTTTCCATGTATGTATGTATGTGTGTGTATGTATGTATGCATGCATGCATGCATTTTGCATGTCTGTTCACTCAGGAATGGGCATTTGGGTTATTCCCACTTGCTATTGGTATTGATATTGTGAATAATGCAGTTCTGAATACTGACACATTGATGCTAGTATCTGTTCGAGCTTTGCTTCCAACTCTAGAATTTCTGGAAATAAGTCTAAGTCTAACCTTTTGAGGAAACACCGTGATGTCTTCCATATTGTGGCTTTACAATTTTGCATTTCTACTAACAATATATAAAGGTTCTAATATCCTTACAACTTCATTAACACCTGTTATTTGCTATTTTTTTTCTTTTAAAGAAAAGCCATTCTAATTTGTATTGAAAAGCATCTCCTTGTGTTGGCTTTGTATCTCCACAATGATTGGTGATAGAATACATCTTTTCATGTGCTTTGTGATGGCTAATCCTGGGTGTCAACTTGACCAGATCTGGGATTAACTGAAATGAGAGATATCTTCTTGATTGGATCATCTGAAGCTGGAAGACACACCCTAAATGTGGGTGTTACCTTCTGATGACAGCCCATATAAAAGGCCAAGGCAGAGGAAAACGCCTGGCTTCTTGCTGCTTGCCTTCTCTCTCGCTGGTGAGTTCCTCTTGCTGATGTAGACTGAAGAGGAGCTGATCTTTTAGAATTCGTCAGACCTTCAGCTCCAGATTGGGACTACTGAGACATCCAGCCTCATGGACTGAGCAGCTACAGATTCTCAGCCTCTCCAGTGTGGTGCAGCCATTGTTGGACTACTCGGACTCTATCCTGTGAGCTAAGTG